>NC_141622.1:25521420-25781420 GCF_047967505.1 Dipteris shenzhenensis | reverse complement strand
ATCAAATGAAGATTGCCTAGAGGCCATGACCATGAAGCTGAAAGAAGACATGATGCACGCCATGGAACAAAAACTTCACTTGTCTCAGCTACCAACTCAGACATATCCACGGCGAGAAAATGTCTGGTGTCCACACTGCATGGCCAATCATATAGCAAATGAGTGCCCGGTCCTAAGAGCCAGGTGCACTGCACAAGCAAATCCACCACCAAGTTTGTGGTGCCATATCTGCATCGTCGACAGCCATGATGAGAACAGTTGCATCTTCAACATGCGCAACAACCCGCCACCAAGCAGCACCCATGCTAGTATACAAGCAATCGGCACTTGCACAAGCACCCTTAGCTCTGAGGCTAAATCTTATTCCCATTCAAACACAAGTCCCACAACTACTCAGGAATCTGAATCCATGACCATATCCAAGAGCACCAAATCCAGCTCCTCAGGCAGTTCCTGTACATCAATTACAACCCGAGGAAGTAGACTCACCATTTGAGTATGAAGCAAAGTACCCAGTGTACTATGTAGAAGGTGCAGAGGATCTAATACCAGTTTATGCAAATCAAGTACGTCCCAACACATATCGCACACCAATCAAGTTCTACAGTTGTGGAGAAAATCCTCGGATCACAAAGTGCCCTCATCGTGGTAGCCCAACTATTTTCCAACCCCTATGTAGAGATTGTGGCATAGGACATTCTTGTATGGATTGTACCATGAAAAATATTGTTGGAATAGAGGCTCGAGTACAGTATCATTACTTTGTGGGGCCAAGTCATGGATTGGGTCTTGAGCTTACTTCTCAGCCTCAAATTGAGCTTGTTTCTCAACCTCAAATTGGGCTTGTTCCTTTTGTACCCATTGTTGAAGTGCCTGAAAACGAGCCTTCTCCACCTTTGCATTTGGATATGGAGCTTCTTTTATTTGAGGCTCGGGAGTTGATGTGGATGAGCTCGGCTGGTCATTGCTTGGCAGAGGTGGAGGCACTTGTGCTTTCTTTTTAAGAAGTCACTTTGGTTAGATTGGAATGTTAGGGTCCTTGGTGGCCTCTTTCTGTTGGCATGTAATTACATTTACGGGTTGTGATATTACACTTGTTAGACCTAGACTTTGATGGTCCACCCCAATGATGCCAATTGGGATGTCAGGCTTAACCTCTATTTGTTCTGGGCCTTCTACAACATAATGTACCACCATGTCAACTTGAAGGAGCCGCACTCTCTAGCATCCTGAGTTGCCCTGTGTCAATTCCCATTGGAATCCTCCTACGGAATTGTCCCAATCTCTGGGAGAGTTTCAAAGGATGGATTGAACTCGCAAATCCCCCTCCACCTATGAATGACATTGAAGATATCCCTGTGCAGATGGGTGAGAGAGATGACATACGCAACATTACTGTGCCTTTGATCCACAAGGCATATAATGAAGCCCAAGCCATAGTGGATGGTGGAGCAGGTGTAAATGTCCTATCAAAGGAGCTCTACGAAGAATGGGGTCTCCCACCAATGCAAAAGGCTTATTTCAACATATGCCTTATCAATGATTCCCGAGCTAAACCCTTGGGAATAGAGAATGGCGTGTCCACAAAGATTGCAGGAGTCTGCTTTTCCCTTCAATTCACAATCTTGGATCTCCCCAAAAAATCCTATCAAATCTTACTGGGATGTCCTTGGTTATGGGAAGCATCAGTCCTCCATGACTGGGGAACTGATAGACTGACAATCCATAATCGTGACACCACAGTCAAGGTGAATGTGGGAATAGGAGCTATTAAACCAATTGTGCCTAGAGCGTTGGATGACATATCTTCAACAACAATCTCAAGCAAATCAGCTCCCTTGCAACAGCATGCCATAGCAGGTGACTCACAAAGCAATGTCAATAACGGGATACAAACCTTGGAAACCATCGATAATTGCCACTCATTAGACCCCATCTTCTCACAGATAGATGCTAAGGCGCTACAGGTAGATCCTCCACTCCCACATGAAGAACCAATCAATCTAGAGATGCCATTCTTTATGGCTGACCTCGAGTGGGATAATGAACCTGAAGAAGGTACCCATACCAATGATGACTCACATTTTCCTTGGGACCTTGAAACAGAGGCTGCAAATGCTGAAATTGAAGGTCAAATCTTTGATAATAACTTAGCCATTCTGCATGCCCTAATGGCAGTTGAGCTCCCAAAAGTTGAACCTCCAAAGTTGAATAACGCAAAAGATCCCGCAAGAAAGCTGAAGGAGGAAATCGCAGAAAAGCCAAGGCCGAGCACTTCAATGAATTCAAACGAGTCCAATCAAGGATTGTTGAATTGTACCTTGCAAAGTCAGCTCCCTCAAAATTAGAATCATCGCCTCTTGAATGGTCCCCTGAGGGACTGGAAGGAGTACCCTTACTTGGAAACACCTTACCAGTGGAAAAGTTACCCCACAATTCCCAACATAAGAAGTTTTGGAAATATAAGCCACGTGTGGATGAAGCTCAATCAAGAGACTTCAAAAAAAGAAAGTCAAGAAGAGCCTAACAAATGAATAAATGCAACTATGCCACCCAGTACACATGACACATGTCAGGCTAGTTCAACCCCATCAGAGGCCGATCTTCGAGAAGTGCCAGAATACTTCAAGAATTACACAAGTGGCAATGCGCCAATAGCAATGCCAAGACCACTAAGAGAATCTAAAGTTCAAGAAACCGATAGCATTCGAGAAACTCCAATCTATGAGGGACCAACAAAAACATGCATAATAAACCTCACCCTTGAAGGGGAGGAAGAAAAACTGGTTTTCATTGGGAAACAGCTTTGTCAAGAAGATGAAACCAAACTCAAAGCACTCCTAATGGAATACCATGACTTCCTAGCATGGTCATACAAAGAGATGAAAGGAATTTAACCAGAAGTGGCAATACACACGATACCTATAAGGGAAGGTGCTCACCCTAAGGTATGTGGACCTTATTGCACAAATCCTAAATACAGCACCATGGTTTATGACAAGTTGGAAAAACTCCTAGATGCCGAATTCATCTACGAGATAGAGCACACTGATTGGGTTTCACCCATTGTCATTGTACCTAAACGCAACAAGAAGCTCAGAATATGCATAAACTTAAAAAATGTGAATGTCGCCACAATTAGGGATCGCTATCCCCTACCCTTAACAGAAACAATGTTGGAAAAGGTGGTAGGCTCTGAAATATATAGTTTCTTGGATGGCTTTAGTGGCTATAACCAACTGCAAATTGCTCCTAAAGACCAATCAAAAACAACATTTGCTATAGAATGGGGTATTTTTGCATATACAGTCATGCCATTCGGCCTTTGTAATGCCCCAGCCACATTCCAGCGAGTCATGTTCACAGCTTTCAAGTCATTTTTGAATAAGCTTTTACAGGTGTTCTTGGATGATTTGTGCATCCATTCAAACAAACAGGACCACTTCAAATGACTTGAAGAAGTACTAATCAAATGCAGGGAGTATGGCATATCCCTAAATCCAACAAAATGTCAGTTCATGGTCACCCATGGAGTTGTTTTGGGACACATCGTCTCTCAACATGGGATTTGCAACTGACATGGACAAAATCAAAATCATCATGGAATTGCCTCCTCCTACAAATTCCAAAGGTGTACAAGTCTTTATGGGACATGCCAGCTATTATAGAAGATTTATATTGTAGTATGCCATGATAGCTAGACCACTTTACAAATTATTAGTGGAATTCTTATGGACCAAAGAGTGCAACCAAGCTTTTAAGCTTTTAAAGTGGCACCTAATCACAGCACTCATCCTTATATCTCCCAATTGGGATATCGATTTTCACGTTCATACTGATGGATCCAAGTATGCAATTGGGAGTGTGCTTTGTCAACCTAGTGAACATAAGAAAGACTACCCATTCTACTTTGCCAGTCGACAACTCAATGATGCAGAGATCAACTATACCACCACCGCAAGAGAAGCCCTAGCAATGGTGTATAGTGTAAAGAAATTTCGGCACTATCTACTGGCAAATGATTTTGTCTTCTACACTGACCATCAAGCATTGCTTTATCTTGTGAACTATCCGTGTACAATAGGAAGAATAACCAGATGGCTCCTCTTGCTTCAAGAATTCAACTTCAAAATAGTGGTCCGCAAAGGTGCCCAACACTACATTGCCGATCAAATGTCTCAAGTCGGGCAAAGAAGCCACTGGAGTCGAAGATGACTTACCATATGCCACACTATTTCAAATAGATGCTGTTCTAGAGTGGTATGGAGATATCATTGGGTACTTGATGGCAAGAAGACCACCCCCTGAAATGAAAGCAGTAGATGCCATAAAATTGATTCTAAAGGCTGCACCCTATCAACTCATTGCAGGACAACTGTACAAGATGGGCAAGGACCAGATATTAAGAAGATGTGTAATGCCTCATGAGATTATGCCAATCCTGAGTGAAGTCCATGAAGGCATTACAAGAGGACACTTCCAAGGGGAAGCCACAATAAGAAAATTTCTCCTCACAGGCTACTGGTGGCCAACACTATGGGCAGATGCCTATGAATATGTAAAAGGCTGTGATGTATGCCAATGGAATACTAAACCACAACACAAAGACTTTAATCCCCTAACAATAGTTGTTGCACAAAAACCATTTGAAAAATGGGGGATTGACGATGTGGGTCCCATACATCCAGCAACAAAAGGAACACATGCACTGTACATCATTATGGCCACTTATTACTTTACAAAATGGGCTAAAGCTAAAGCAGTCAAAAAGGCAGATGCCAGAAGCACACAGCAAGATTCTTATATGAAAATGTGATCACCCGATTCGGATGCCCCATTGAAATTGTGTCAATGAGGTAATCCAAGAACTCTTGTCTAGCTTCATGGTAATCCATAGAAAAAAGCACACCCTACTACCCCCAAGGGAATGGATAGGTAGAATCCACCAACAAAATAATATGCATTATCCTCACCAAGCTAGTAGAACCACAGCGTTCTGATTGGGCAGAGAAACTGAATGCTGCCTTATGGGCATACAGAACCGCATTCAAGGTTAGTATAGGGAACACACCTTTTCAATTGGTGTACAGCATTGAAGCTGTGGTCCCACTAGAATTTGTAATACCAAGCCTATGCATAGCAGTACAGGAACGCATGGGAGACCATGAATCCTTGAAAGAAAGGCTCTATCACTTGGAGAAGGATACAGAGACAAGACTATCACCTACCATGCCATCACAACAAAAAAACACAGAAAAAAGGAATGGTTTGACAGAAATCTGACTGAAAGCTAAAGACATCAAGGAAGGTGACTTAGTCCTATAATACAATGCCAAAGTACACAAGGGAAAACTGAAGTATCTAGGTCAAGGACCCTACCGAGTACGAAAGATGAATCCCATCAGAGTTGTGCTGCTAGAAACATTAGATGGAGTCCAATTCAACACAAAAATAAATGAGAGCCGACTAAAGCGCTACTACATCAACATGCAAGCCATCCCCGACAAAAACAAAGATTTGGGAAACCAAGTCTTCCTTAGTTAGGATTAGATTGTATCACGAGCACTGACTTGCATATGTACGTCTTCGCACATATAGGTAGTATCAATCAATCATAACCTAGGGCTCATAAGTGATGACTGAGTTCTAGCTACCCTACGAAAATCCCAGCAATTTTTTAAAGAAAAAGCATATAGTTAGTCCCTACCTAGCTACTACATCACATGTACAGACACGCTTTCACTTAGACACATAGATGATTGCATGAATAATTGTATCACGCACTTTCATTCCACACTCTCAAAGCATGTATAAAAATAAGATCTCTCTCTCACACACACACAGAAAGGTCACATCGGCATGCCAATCAATCTAATGATTAATGGTACACTACATGCACATGGATGCAGGTTCAGCAAAGATGCCACCACTAAAGAGGATGCCTAGAAAGAGCCCACCGCCTCAGCCACGAGACCCCCTCAAGAGTTCGCAGCCATCTACCTCCTCTCAACCACGGCGATCATAGGCATTCATGGCCCAGAGCGATAGCTCCGAAGAAGATTCAGTGCATGACCAAGCATAACAAAAGCCACCCCAGTCACCAACGGCCTACACAGCCATTGATAGGGCCTAGCCAATGGAACTTGTGTGGCCACCCACATCGACTTATGCTCTTTCCCAGGAAGCAAGATCTTACTTAGAGCAATGAGGTCTAGGCAGTTTGCATCAGAGCCTCAAATCCTTGGAGGAAAGTCCTACCCTGACCACATACATCAAGGACTTTCTCCATTCTTACTACTCTAGCAATGCAAAGGTTGGCAAGTACGGTACAATCACTGTATAGCACAGCCCACTCAACATTATCCTCGACAGTATAGTCACACTGCCAACACAAGGTGGCAAATACCCTAAACGGCCTGTTGATGCAAGGTTTCTCGAGGTATAGTCTCTCCTCATCAAGGGCACACTGATCCATAGAGATGGCATATTGCTTCGCACAATCCTTGACCATCGCCACAAGGAAGTAGCACAATTCCTATCCACAATCCTAGGGGTTAAGTGCGGCAAGAATCGCTCCCTTCCACTTCGCACATTTGTTTTGCTAAGTAGGAAGCTAACAAGACTGGGTCTAGCACTTCGTCATCTTCTTTACAAAGAAACTCGATGATTCTTCAGGCCAAAAATGTAAAATTCCACACTTATTGGCTATAATCATCAAAAAAGAACTACAAGAAAGAGAAATGACTCTGCCCCAATCACCAAAACCAATCGAGGAGTTGGACATACCCTTCTCACCAATATGGGAGCCGTCATCAACTTCTCCTACTATCACATTGATAAGTGTAGATGCCTTAGCAGAAATACTATTCTGGAGGTCAGGATTGCAGAATTACCCCACAAGATGCTACAGCTCGATGCACAACTATAACTAATATGTCTCCACCAACATCAACAACCAGAGTTCGAGACAAGATTGGCACCAGAGCCTAAGGCTACATTAGCACTCGAACCACCCATCGATGCCATGCCACTCGATGAGCCACAAGGGGAGCTAGTGCTAGATCAACAATTTGACTATTGTACACAAGGGACTGAAATGCCATTGGAACAACCTCCCCCAAGTACTACAGAATCATCGGGATGGCTACATGGGCACAGAAATATCACTAGACCTCATCACCATTTGTCATTCTCCAACATCAAGCTGGCCAAATGATCCAAATGTCAGAACTATTCACTAGCTTGGCCAAGGAAGAATATGCAAGAGAATTGGAAAGGCAGACTGCATCAGAAGTCGAAGACCAATTCCAGGAAATCGCCGTCGTAGAGGTCAAGGCACCTTGAGCATAGATAGATGAGAAGGAGGTAGAAGAAGTGTGCATGAACCAAGCTCTCCAAGCTCAAGAGAAGGCAGTAAGGGATGTGACCTCCAACCTCCACCAAAGTCAAACAGGGCTGACTGCAGCAGTAGAAGCAACGGCAATCCTATAGACCTACTATAACTCCTTGGCATCCGCACATGCGCAATAGACGGAGGTAGTAGCCCAAGCTCGACTCACTCTAATTCACAAAGAAGAAGAGCTCCAGGATTGCAAAGACAAGCTTGAAAACATGAAACAATCTTTGGCAATACGTGCCTTCGGCAAGGGAATGTAGAATCTTAAAAGACCAACTTGCTACCGTTCAAGAGGCCAGCACTTCGCAAGCACAAGTCTTGGACCAATGGTCTAATACCACTAAAGACATTCTGCAACAGGCAAAGGTCACCTTGCAAATGAGAGCTTAAGGAGGCATACACAACCATCAACCATCAATACAAAGAAAAAATGAATGAGATGCACTCCCAAAAGATAATCATTTCCAAGCTTGAACTCCAATTGCTAGTGCACAACAATGAGGCATTTGAAGACAACACCACCAATGACGCCCCACTACAATACACAACAGTGGTGTACCAATATCTTGTGGCTGCTCTACAAGTGGAAGATCACCTCAACACACGCAGGCTTATCCAATGGAAGCAACTCCAACTCAGGATCATATATGCTCATCCAACAATCCAATGGGAACGTTCCATCGGGACTAAAACCCTGTGCATAATTTGCCAAGACTTGTCTGAAGATGAGAAAAATATCTTCTACCTGTCTACACATGCCGGGTTTATAACACTTAGGACGGATGCTTTCATTGCATATGTATGCCACTTGGGTAGTCCTCCCCTTAGGGTTATTGCAGGTTTGTTGCCATTGTTACAAAGGCCATTACTATTATTTGCAAGGCACGACATAATTGACATCCCACCCATGCAGCTGATCATCCCATCGCACCAGCAAAAAGAAGTGTCGGAAGATGATAGGGCCTATCTCACGTCCAACTTCCCATATCTAACCACTCTTTTTGCCAACATCATAACCTCACTTACCCTTGCTGCTACCACCCTCTTAACCTTCCCTGAGCTCCATCCTAACATCTATTCCCTCCATCATCTCTTTGCTCATGCCTCTCACCATTTTCAACTAACCCAACAGTCACAAACTTATGAGCCCCTCACACCTAGCTTTTTCCCCTCCCTTGCTAATCCTACCCTTGAGGATTACCAAGCTGCTCAAACCATTTGCCCAATTCTTCCCCCCCTCCCCTCTGCTCCCCCTTTCGCAACTAACACTTTGCCATATTTCTCTCCCATGTCCCCAAATTCTTACCCTGCCCCATCATCACCTCTGACACTACTTGTGCTTCCATTAGCAGAAAATGACACAGTATTTGATTTTGAATATCAGGATTCGAATAATCCAATTCATACGCCCATGCCAAGTTCCAATGATGGGTATGATTTTGATGAGATACCACTTCCCAGTAACCCCATCAAGGAATTTTGGAGCAAATATCTTGATATGAAAACCCAAGGTGGATGGAACCCTAGACAGCTTTCCTACCAACCTTCGTCAACATCAAATTAGTGAAGGTTGGATTAGCCAATTAGATCCACAACCTGATTGGCACCTCCCCAAGCTCTTTGATGTAATCTTCTTGAAGGAGTACCTACAGGCACCTCCATGTATTAGAACCCATCCCAAGTTCTATGCAGTTCCACGGCATAAAAAATGGGAAGCCAACACACACACTTTGGCTGAAGATCGAACCATTAATTGTCCAATGATCGAACCATGCTTTGGTGTTGAATGGAATATCTAAGGCACAATGGTTCGAGCACTTCAATAGCATGAGCACATAATGCGTGGCAACATTGATCGCTTCCTTCACCAAAGTGCTATATTCCGTAAAACATTGGAATTCATTCTAGAGGGCCCATGTTACCTTAATTCCCATTTGCCTCTACTCAGCTTTAATCCCAATGAAAGGGTCGATGCTCAAATTACAAGCCAACTCTATCAAAGAGTGATCTTCTTAGAAGCACGCCACATATCTCTATTCAAGCAAGTGGTGGATACAGGCTACCTAGAAACTGAGCAAAAATTGTATGGTGCCAAGGCTTTACAACAGGATCGACTGGCCCGCCACAAGTTCCACAGCCACTGGATTAAAGGCATGGTAACCCAGGTTCATGCTCGCAATAAGCCATAACCCAAGGCCGGGTAATAAAATGGATCCGGGAGTATGTTGACTTTGTGCCAACATGGACTTAGGTAGAACAGAATGTCTGTGTAGAGTAGCGGCAAAGCTCCACTTGTACTTGCATAAGGCTAGAAATAATCCCTCTTAGAAATCCAATTTGCATGTTCTACATGCAAGTTCTACATACAACTCCTACATGCAAGTTCTACATATGACTTGTACATGCGAGTTCTACATGCAAGTTCTACATATGACTTCTACATGCAACTTCTATATGCGAGTTCTACATGTAGAAAGAGAATGTGTTACAACTTCTATATGCGAGTTCTACATGTAGAAAGAGAATGTGTTACAACTTCTACATGCGAGTTCTACATGTAGAAAGAGAATGTGTTACAACTTCTACATACGACTTCTACATGTAGAGAGAGAATGTGTTACAATTCCTACATGCAGAGAGAGAAGCTCTCCAAACTTGTATAAATACCCCATAATGGAATGAAGCCCACACTCTTTGGGGCATTGTGTTGAGTTCTACTTTGGTATTCCAAGCAATTGTCTCAAGTATCCATGCTTCCTTGCACTCCATGTCCAAAAGCATGTCCTAACCTTGCAACCCCTCCTCCCCTCTCCTCCAACCTTGCAACCCATCCTCTCCCTCTCCTCCTCCCTCCTCCTCCTCCCTCCTCCTCCTCCTCCCTCTTCCTCCTCCTCCTCTCTCATCCTCCCTCCTCCTCTTCCCTCCTCCTCCTCCTCCTCTCTCCTCCCTTCTCTCTCCTCTTTCCCCCATGCTCTTACACCTTCTTCCTCTCCCACTCCTATACTCCCCCTAAACCCTAAGTTCCTCAACCCTTAATCTCCATGATCTACAAGGGAGACGAGTTCTCCACCATGTACTCTACCCTAAACCTTGGAACCTCTTCTAAAGTCTGGAACTCCTTCTAACCCTGGAACCTCCTAAACCTTGGAACTCCTTCTAACTCTGGAACCTCCTTCTAAACCTTGGAACCTCCTTCTAAACCTGGAACCTCTTCTAAATCCTGGAACCTCCTCCTAACCCTTAAACTCCTCCTAAACCCTACAACCCTCAATGAAGGTGAAAGCCTTCATTACCTCAACCATGATGATACACATTCCTTTTACACATGCATGCACTATGCTTACCACACTTAAGCCTACGTCTCTCATCGGAACACGACTCGAGGTCCTAAGCTACATGTATACTACAAACGACAACCCCAATATATCTGTAGGTGACAAAAAGCCTCAGAACCCTGCAAACTGAGAATACCCTACTCTTCCTACGAAAGCAGTAGGAAAGAGCCAACAATGGGATCCATTGTTTGCCTTGGCTCTCCATCCTACAACACTCCACCAACCATAGCCATGACCAAGGGAGTTGCATGATGAGGAGCCAAGGGAAACGGGTCGTCGTTGTTCCATCAAGCACTAGGAGAGAACTCAACTTGGTGATGAGCCTCTCGTAATTGAGCACAACTTTCGGCACTGGGGAAGGAGAACTCAACTTGGTGATGAGCTCTAACACATTGAGAGCATGTGTCAGTGTGCTGGAGCTCACACCCACCAAATTGAGTTTCCTATTTATTGTCGCATGTTGTGCTCGATTGAGCTCACCACTGCCAAGTTGAGTTCTCTCTGCCAGTGCCTTGAAAGAAGTTTTTATGAAGAAGGTTATGTTCAATTATGAGGTGCTTGTATTGTCCCTTGCATACAAGGAGTTCCGAGTCAAATTTGTAAATAAGTCCTAACTACGATAGCACTATGAGGTGCTCGTATTGTCCCCTGCATATGAGGCACTAGGTCAAAAGTGTAAGAAAGTGCTAACAAGGGCAAAATGTGACACTAGGTCTTGTCACAGTGGTAGTGTTGGCAAGTGCTAAAAGTGTTTAAAGAAGTGTCACAAAGACAAAGTGCTAGCATCTTTGGATGTAATCTGTTTTGTTAAATGTTTGCTTTGGATGTAATTTATTTTGTTTCAATTTCAATGTAATACTATTATCGCAAAAACTATCGGACGTAATTTCTTTTGTTTCAATTTCAATGTAGTACCATTATCGCCAAAACTATTGTTGTTGTTACTTCGGTAGTGAAATTGGCTCTAAAGAAGCACAAATGGCATATTTCTGCCCTCGTTTGCATTTTACTGCAACCATGGGTATCGTAGCACAAGAAACTATTGAAAAAAATATTGTTACCGTTGTGAAACTAGTTCACAAATGCCCTCATTTAGGACTTACTGCAACCGGTGCAATTGCGGCACAAGTAATTATTGCAGAAGGTCTAAAATAGCTCTAAAATAGGACTACATTTTCCTTAGCTTGGAACTAAAATAGCACTAAAATAGCTCCAAGAACTAACAGAAATTGTTTCACAAGGACTAGTAGGACTAAAATAGCTTCAAAATAGGAGTATATTTTCCTTGGTTTAGGACTATAATAACTCCAATAACCAGTGCAGTGGTTTAGAACTATAATAACTCCAATAACCATCACCAGTGGTTGCAAGGAAACTTCAAAATAGGAGTATATTATCCTTGGTTTAGAACTATAATAACTCCAATAACCAGTGCAATGGTTGCAAGGAAACTATCATAAATTGCAAATGTCTACATTTTCCTTAGCTTGGAACTAAAATAGCTCCAAGAACGTGTGCGGTGGTTGAGAAATTGTTGCACAAGGAGTAATACGACTAAAATATCTCCAAAATAAGACTATTTTCCTTGGTTTAGAACTAAAATAGCTCACGGACATCCAGCACAGTGGTTGCAGATCTCGGGGGGGTCACTATGCATAAACCCTTTATATCACGTGCATTCAAGGCCTATATTTAAAATCCCTTATCTGTAAATTTTTTCATTAATAAAATGTACCCCTTTTCTATACAAATTTGTAAATTTTTTCCAAAACTATTTTAAATAGTCCCTTATGTATATTTATTTCTGTAAATTTTAGGAATAAAAAATATCCTTCTGTTGAACTCACGTGATAGGGTTACATATGATGAGTGACCCCCCCGAGTTGCAGATATGAACCTTGAGGGGTCCCCTTTAGAGATTGACATGCCATGGTGGTCTTCATGCCAGTGTGGTGGTCTCTGCATGCCAATGTGGTTGCTCAAACCAGCACGATGGTCAACACAACAAAAGATTGTGTTGGATAGTGACAAATGGCGAAGCTATGCAATGACAGATGGCAAGGCAAAAGCTGTGTGATGTAGGTGGTAGGCTAGAGGTAGAGCAACAATCTCTATGCTCATTAGTAAATGCGTATAGTGCCATGTGTCAAGCTCTGCGTTGTTGACAATGACAAGATTGTGTCTCATTATTATGCCAATGCAACAATCATGATGCCGGAAAAACTTCCAATGAGCACGGGTCTGTGCAAAATTCAAAACCCCACCCACCAATGCATAGCAACGCATTGCATCACATCCCCAAAATGGCCCCGAAAATAGTTCCACGATTGGCTACACCTAAGCAAACATTGACCCACATGAACAAAGAAGTCTCACAATGTTGGCACAAAACCTAATATATTGTTCATCAAGCAGAAGTGTTGAAAAGAGGGAGGATGTGTGCGGTACAAGTAAACCCAACACATCTCCACCACGATTCCAAGTTGTCCCTGTGTCATGCTTCTTGAGAGAAAATTATTTCTAATTCTTACTCGTTATTGTTTCTTGAGGACAATGGATTTGGGTCTATGCACCACAAATGGACCTTGAGGTGCAATAAATTAGCTGCTTTGGTTCGGCATCACATGAAACATGCGTGTCTAAGTCCAGTTCTAAATGTTTGAAACAAATAATTACTTATGTATGAAGTTTGGAATTGATGATTTCTTCTAAAAAGCATAGGTGTATAGATACTTCGGTGTGCAAAGATGTGTTATTGAATGGTATGGATCTTAGAAGTGATACTTTTTTCTTTGAACGTATGTCTATAGATACTTCTATGTGAAGAGATGTGTCATGGAAATGATTGGAAGTGATGGGTTTTTCTTTGAGCACGTATGTATTAATACTTCTCCATTGATTTGAAAGAAATTATAGTTTGTCTACTTGATGTCCACTACTACTTGATCCACGGGAAACCAAATTTGATCAAGGCAATCCAAACCGCTCTGGGTTTACAGATAATGCTCAGATTTTGCTTCCATCTTTGCCATGTATTTCACATAGATTTTATGAGCTCGATGCCTACATGTTTAAAGGTCAATAGACCAAGTTCGGGATTATAAAGATGTTAAGGTTCTGCAATTTAGTTAAAGCCTTTACCTAGAAATCAAGAAGGTTACTAAGCCGAACAACCAAGTCTTGCTTCCATTTTCTCTACAAATGTATCAGCTTGAATAGTGAGATATGGAAATCCCATTCCCCCCTCTTTCTTTAACTGTAATATTGTTCCCATGCTACTTTCAAAACTTATAGCTAGAGGCACCCTCAGACCACAAGAATTCCTTGCGTAACTTGCCTAAGCACCTTGACTCAGCATTGTATTCATTAATTTTGGACTATTTTTTTCTATTTGGACTTTGTTCAAAAATCCTTCCCAAATGAAAAGTTTACTTTGTGTGATTATTCTTCCTAAATCAAAACTTCAATTTGTGGAACTATACTTTCCACATAAAAAGTTTATTTACTCATGCTATAATTTTGCACTCATAGTGGAAAAAAACAAGGAAATATAAATTGGGCCAATCACTAGCATGTTTCCATGTTTTCTCTAATGCAACCTAACAACATGCGCACCCTAACTGGGTCTCCCCATGAGGGTGTATACTTATGAAACACTTCAACAACCCGATGGCCATGATACCTTGCAAGGGACTTAAATCCACCTAACTTAAGGCTTTTGAAAAGTTTCATGGCCACAAGGTACTGTTTGCATGGTGAGGAGCCATATTTCCATGTTTTTCACCATGCATCATGCGCTAACACAGGAAAATTTTCCTTGGTGGTCTTCTAGGCATGAAAATGGTACTCATTGGCCATAATACTTTGAACGGGTTGCGAGATCGCCTATTTTAAGGCTTGTGCAAAGTATCATGGCCATAGGTACCATTTTCATGGTGAAGAAGCCATATTCCCATGTTTTTCACTGTGCATCATGCATGAGCATTTAAAAAAATGCCTCAGTGAACTTTTAGGCATGCAAATGGTACCTAATGGCCATGATACTTTGCATGAGCCTTAAAATAACATATTTTAAGTCCCGTGAAAAGTATCATGGGCATCGGGTACCATTTATATAACTAAAATTCCATATTCCATGTTTTTCACCATGCATCATGCATGGGCATAGGAAAAAATGCCTCAATGGTCTTCTAACCATGCAAATGGTAGCTGATGGCCATGATACTTTGCACAAGCTATAAAATCACCTATTTTAATGCCCATGAAAAGTATCATGTCCATTAGCCACTATTTGCATGGCTAGAAGACCATCGATGCATATTTACCTCATTTACAAAGTCTCATTATCAGTCGAAAAACAATTAGTGTACCCCATAATGATACACTATTTTCATCAAACTTATGAGTACATGGTATTCCCCCCCCCCCCCCCATCAATTTCATGAGGTAGCTTAATATTTTTTGGATCATAAAATCCATTATACAAAGTTCTGTTCATAAAGCAAATTTTTGATGCTTTTATCAACAGAAATATCGACAAAAATATGGATGTTGGTCAATTTTGAGAGAGTTAATCGACAAAAATATCAACAGAATAGAGCATTGGCAAAATTTCTAACAGATAGGATCCATTTTTTGCATGTTTTGATAATGCAATAATATAGTGATGTAATGAGCACTTGCAACCTTTGTAGATGTCTTCAAGCTCATCAAATTTTGAAGAAGAGACTGATAGAGCAAATCTTTATCAACAAGTCTTGCGTGATTGTGCATGATGCAAAGGATAAATAAGGATACTACGCACCAATCATGCACATAAAGAGATATGGTTGCTTCCAACCTTTTTCTGAGATACAGTTGAACGATGAGGTACAAGTATCGTTTTGCCTTGAATTCACTAAATTCATTCCATGTACTAATTTTCATACTTGTATGTGACTTTTTTGAGTCGATTAACTAACTTATTTTCATGCAAGGAGATGAAATTATTCTGAGACTTTTGAGAGTGCACGCATTGAATAATCATCCTCATGAATCGATGTTGACCCAAAGATATTGGAACACTTTAAGGAAAGATCGAGAGCCAGAAGAGAACCATAATAGAAGCATTGAAGAGGAGGATGCACTAAATGAGGATGAAATAATGCAAGACATGATAGGCACTTACTTTGATGCTCCTTCACCCCAAAATGAAAGAGACGAAGATATTGAAGTGACTAGGGAGAATAACATGAGTCCTGGAGATGTTGAAGTGATTAGGGAGAATAGCATGAGTCTTGAAGAGGAGATCTTGTGACGTGAAGCAAGCACCATGTTGTATGAAGGGCAAGAAAATATTGTCTTGGAAGCATTCTTCTGAGCTTGAATTTATAAGAAAATTATCGATGGTCAGACACTAACATTTTGTCCCTCTTTTGGTAAGAGTTCTAATGTAGTCCAAACTATAGTTTTTAGCATATACTTCCAATTTTTTGCTTCAAATTCATTGAATGTATTACTGTCTCAAGTTACGCCAAACACTTCTTTCAAAAGGAAATACAATGAAAGGACACAATGAAAATGCTTGCATCATCAGGAAAGGATTACAGGTCAATTCATGCATGTCCCAATGAGATTGCATCCTTTACAAAGGAATATGCAAGCACTGTACAAGCTATCCATAATGTGGTGCATCTCGATACCAATAAGCCACACAAGGACAAAAGATTTCGAGAAAGGTACTATGACACAAGCCCACATGCATCACACATTTGTTTTGTTGTGGATTGTTAGCTAGACTTATGGATTGGCATTCTCACAACCACTATTTAAATTATTATCGATGCTAATATTGACAAAAATACTGACAAAATATTGACTTTACGTCTTTTAGGCACAAAAATCAACAAAAAACTTTTGCACTACAGATTAAGTAATAAAGGTCAAAGAATAGCTTCAAAATAGAGGTTGATGGCAATAGTGCAACAAAAAAGATAGGCACATAGGAAACGGTGCAAACTATAGATAAAGATACCTGCACAGGTTCTACTCATGGCATCCAAAGCCATGTGACAGACAAGGCTAAGAAAATAGATGATGATATAGAAATCTGGGATGAGACAATTCAATCATTGGATGCATTCATGGATAAAGGTTGAAAAAATTCAAGTCCCTCTACCTGTGAATGGTGGATCCACTGACATAGTGAAGAGACTAGTTGTCAAATTGATGGACTATGCATATACGGATATTCAGATGGAAGAAGCTTTCAAGTCAAATGAGTGTTATGAAAATGATGATGCCACATCAGCAATAGAGTCTGCTCATGTCATTTTAAACAAGCTTGTTAACACACCTGAATTTGTTTTAAGTCACTATCCATTTTTTTGAATTTACTGATTAGTTTTTACACCCGATTTTGTAAGCTTGGCAACATTTTGTAAGATATTTCTACTTAGGGGTGTAGGGGGACAGCTATGTATGGGGACTATCATTGTGTTGTCTTGTAACAAGCTTTATTGACAGTCAACTACATAGTCTTAGGCTAGTGAGATATTGCACTAGAAAGGGGTTCACTTATATTCTAAAAGTATGAGATGGTATTTTTTGATCAAGCTCTCATGGGTTCGAGTAAACAATTTTTGTTCTGAATTTCCTAATCATTGGGATCTGCCACATGTTAACCGGTTATATTATTACCCCAAATTAGCATTTACGATACATATTTAGCATATCATAGGTTTCGAGCTCTGAAAGGGTGTAAGTGAAGTGTTGTAACTACTTAGAACAACTTTCTCAAGGATTTCCATGCATAGGCAAAAAACAGCATCGAGACAAGAAAGAAAAAAATCAATACTCAATGTTTATAAACGAGCATGTTACCTTGGAGTATTGCCAACCATCTGCAGTAGGGATGTTGCTCCCCTTGTATGTGGTTGCCTTTTAGTAAGCTTGAATGATCCCAAAGTCCAAACTGTGATGAGTATGCCCGAATCGAGCTACAATTCAGACTACTCAGTGGTGGATGATCCCATCTACAATTGCAGCACTCGATTGCTACAAGTTCATCGTCATCCGATCCATATAGCTAACTGAGTTGCATGCATCGAGTCGCTGCATTATGGCAAAGGGCAGAGAAATAAATTCGCATTGCATGTCTACAAGTCTATGCGTTATGGCAAGGAGCAGAGAAAGAAGATTTTGTAGAAGAGAGTAGAGGTGGAAGGACCAGGCTTGTGAGTCCAGTACATCTAATCAAAGTATATATAGAGTCGCCTTCCATCATATGACATCTAGTAGGGCCATGACTCTGGTCAGTCTTGCAATCATGATTCACAACATCCAATGCATCCGTTGTTCTATCCATTAATACCTTTTCAAAAATTCTAAGAGAAGTCTCTCTCTTTTCGACATGGGGAGACAGCAGACCATTGGTGTGATGATAGCATTTGTCAGACAGTGGGCCACATCATGGAGATTAGAGAGGAGGAGGGATTGACCCAGACAAGTTGAGCAACAGTAGCGTTCTATCATTAATTTTCTCTCTCAACACCGTGTGTGTGTGTGTGTGTGAGAGAGAGAGAGAGAGAGAGAGAGCCATTTTTTGCACACGGCGGCCAAAAAATCACACCCAATGAAATGGTGGCATTTGTTGCATTTTAACTCCTAGATAAAATGTCATAAATTAGTAAGAGCAGGCTCTCGTATACAAAAAACTTTGTACAAAGTCTTAGGCATAGGTCACGATGAGATGATTGTTAGCACCATTTTTTGAAGAAGCAGAGTGAAGGTAGCCTGAAATTGTCAAGCACTAGTATGTGCAATACTTTGTTGCAATTTGATGCAGAAGCCTTGAAGAACGGGCCGCCCATTTTCATGCTTAACACCACTCTATTGCGATGTTAACAGAAGGTCTTGAAGCTCTGGATTCAATGGCCGATTATGTGGAAGAGAAGATGTCTTCAACTATTTATAACCTTGATGTGGGAATATGTAGGGTGTAAGTGCATTATCCATGCGTTTTTTTAAAAATGATGATTTTTTAACACAAGGAGAAGAGCTTAGGAAATGTTGTCACATGCACCCTTGGACTCTACTATCTTTTGGATTACTACCCTTGGACTACCATCCTTGGACTCTTGGACTACTATGAGCTCTTGGACTACCACCCTTGAATTACCACAAGCTCTTGGACTACCACCCTTGGACTCTTAGAGTACCACGGGCTCCTGGACTATGCCACATGCCACCCTTGGACTGATGAACTACCACATGAGCTCTTGGATTATTACTCTTGGACTTTTACATGATTGACTTTTATGGACTCATGAGATACCACAAGCTCTTCCCCCCCCCCCCTCTCCCCACACACACACACATGCATACGTGTAGGCAACACAAATACACACTTGCACACAGGAAACACACACATGCTGATAGTGGCCAAAGTAAGAGTTTGGAGGACCCATGGAAGCGAGTGATACTTATCCCCTTGGCGTTAGTGGCCATCTTTTGGGTGGTAGTATGAAATAGAATAGAATTTTCCTCTTATGCGGAATCTTTCAAGTGAAAGCTACGTACTTCCTATACCAACGAGTGGAACTGTGTACCCACAAAGCTACTTACTCACGGAACAGAAATTTTGTGGCAATGCCTCTGCCATCCTCAATCAGACCCATTTAGGAAATTCCCTCCCAGCCAGAGTTCCCCCACACCGTTTGTTTTTGTTGCAATTGGACCTCCCCATCATTGGTCATCCACACAGGAACCAACTCTGCGCTTCTTTCCAAGAAGGTCGGCGCCAGACCATAATTTGAAAAATATAGTTGCATCCTCAAAGTCACAACTTTAATGCCATATAAAAGAAGCAGAGGTCCCTTCGAACTCGTAATCACATGCATGATGTCGATGCAATGCCTTAATTGTGTGCCATAATTTTGCTTCAGTACTAGAATCAAATTTGGGCCGATTGTGATCCCCTGGTAAAGTCAATCCACTGAAATACTTGGATCAATTCTTAAAGGTCCGGTTGTCCTTATGGGCTGTTCTCTAGAGTTTACGAATGTGCATATTTTGCCTTTGCTTTCAACTGAGATATCGATTATACGTTTGTGGTCTTCGTTACGGAAATTTGGAATAGTTCGCAAAAACAACTCGCAGATGTAGAAGCATCTTTTATACTGTAATTAATGCAAGCCAAAAGATGAGACGTGATTTTTACTGTCTCAATACCACAGGCGAAAAGCAAGGCACATATGTCCTTCCACATAAGAGTAGCAAGTATTTCAGATGGGAAGGTCATTGATGTGTGGTCGAGACGATACTTGTCTATCATTGAATTCTTCGATTTTCCTCATAAAGATAAAAAATTTCCTGCACCTCAGGTTACTGGCTGTCAATAGTTGCAATTATGAGTCAGGCGCACTCCCTGTTCTTTATGCTAGCCTTGTCATGCCTCATTGGCTCCATCCTTTTATCGAAAGCAACCATCAGCTATGCAGGAAAGACTAGCCGCCATGTGCGGAAGCTGTCAACATCACAAGATATGCCAATTGACAGTAAAGCATTCAATATTCCAGAGGGATTTAACGCTCCACAACAGGTCAGCATCGCAATTATCATGGAATTTCCAAGGTTTCCGAACTTCTTGGAAAGAGGCAACCTTTGATGTATAACTTTGTAATGGTTTAGGTGCACATAACCCAAGGAGATTACGATGGCAAGGGAGTAATAATCTCCTGGGTCACCCCTTCTGAGAGCGGATCGAATATCGTATCTTATGGCTTAGAAAGTGGCAACTATGAACATAACGTGGAAGGCAATGTGACCAGTTATAAATTCTCTAACTATACATCGGGCTTTATCCACCACTGTGCTATACAAGGGCTAATGGTATTAAACTCCTTGTACCTTTTTCTGCTAGGAAATGCAGGAACTATGTGATTTCACATAGGCAAAGTTGGTTACACCCACGAATCATGAGAAGGTGCACATATAATGAGCTTGTTTTTACCGTTTTACGTTTCACTTCAATGTGGTTGCAGTATGACACCAAATATTACTATAAGATTGGAACAGGAGGTTCTGCTCGTGAATTTTGGTTTGTTACACCTCCAAAACCTGGACCAGATGCTGCCTATACATTTGGAATAATTGGTATGTGAAGATTGAAATTTCTGAAGCTCAGAAAATAGTCTATTTTGGCTTTTCTTTCTATTCACGGAATTGTAAAAAGTTTTCAATCTCTTCCTTATATTACAATTCTGGGGATAAGTATTTCTTGAGAATGGAGAAAACTTACATTAGATCCAGACTTTTCCTCTTTCTCTAGCTGGACACGATGTTATTCTTGTTCAAGTTGCATCTGGAACAGGTGTTCTTGCTTGTTTGTTGTTGTGTTTGCTTGCTCTTCTCATTGGGGCTCAAGGTCCTGAGCTTATTCTTCATGTTTCACTCTAGCTCTTTGGTTCTTTCTGCCCATTGCATCCTTGACTGTGTGGCCTGCATCCGCACAAACAGTCTTTGTGATGGATTTGAGAAAGAATTGTAGGTTTACAACCACCGTTGGGAGCTGATGGTGTCGGTGGGGATGTCATGTAGGTAGTCTCGCCCATGTGAGATGGAGTTTATGGTTTTCAACCTTGTGGGTGACTATCATGAGGTTAAAGCTACACTAATGTTTTGTTCTTCAAGAATGAGTTTGGGTGTATGGCTTTTAAGAACACTTGCACATGCACATGCACACGTGTAGAGATATGGGACACACACAGGGGGGTGTGTGTGTGTGTGCATATATAATTTTACTTAACAAAGTGTGGCATATATCTATGTACATACATATATACAGATTTATATGTATGTGCATATGTGTATGCCTGTCTGTCTGTATGTATTTGCATGTGTGTGTGCCCGCACGCACACACTTGTTCAAGGGGAGATGATTAATTGACATGCAGTCAGTGTGGTACCATATGGCAGCATGTGAATACCAACACCTCTCATCCCCATTCGCTGCATGGATGACGAGAAGTTCCTCCATGGTAACCTCTGTCTCTTTACCTCGGTCATCCCGCTCTCTCTATCTAGATAGATGATGATCTTAAATGAGACGTGTGTCGTGCTAAAAACTCTGCAATTACAACACCATATGGAGTGCACGCTTCCACGGGTCATACGTGAGAGCATCATAACCTGTAAGCTAATCCACTCGATCCCACTATGATTCACTTCCTAGAAGGCTTCCACGTATTGCGCTACTCGTCTAATTTGTTCAAGATCATAATTAGTCTTCCGAAGATTGACCTTCTGGTAGAGCGGCCAAGTGGCTTTATATAGGCCTGCTTGTGTGTCTGAGGTGAGGACCACATTGCCGGCAAGTGTTGCCATTGGTGTTGAACCCTATTCACCCAATGTCTCTACAAAAGAGGCCAACTCATCGATGTAGAGGCTGAAGAGTGCGGGGGACGGGGCAACCAATGGTGCTAACTACATCCTTTAATCTGCCTTGTGTGGCGCACACTCTGGTTGGGACTCTCTCATATACTCTCATATAGTGCGATAGCAGCCCAACTGATGTCATTTGCAGTCCCCATTGTCCTGAGACATGAGATGAGGCGAGTTTGCACTCTGGCTGGAACTCTCTCATATAGTGCCATAGCTGCCCAACTGATGCCTTTTGCAGTCCCCATTGTCCTGAGACATGAGATGAAGCGAGTTTGTGTGTCTGAATTGAATGCCTTGTGGAACTAAATGTAGCAGTAAACCTTCTGCTTTCAATGAAGCCTTTTTAATAAGGGCTTTGAGAGTGAAAGATATGTCTGGAATGGAGTGGTCTTGTTTGAACCATGCTTGACCACAGACATGCTTGCCCCACTCGGCTTGCTTTCTAATGTGTATCGTTGAGCCATATATCTTGGCCATTAGATGGCCTACCACGTTGGGTCTCTTTCTTTGTTAATTGAGACAATGATGTTGGTATTCCAAGCCACAGGAACATGTTAGATTTGTCATTGCACCAACCATTCATTTCAACAGATCCTTTTTTGGGTGACTTTCTTGCAGAGTTGGCGGTGTAAGGAAATGAATGCTGCCACTATATGGATTGAGTGTGTCAAAAACAAGGCTCTAACATCAAAGGAGGGTTGGCTATCTATCTTTTAGGATTGTGTGAAGGTAAATATATGGTATCGAGTTATGGTGAAAATCGTTGTGATATCAAGTGGAACTAATGGCATGTGGTAGGTCAAGGTGATAGGAAGAGATGAGAGCAGGTGCCTCCTAGCATAAGAAGAATTCACATTGCACCAACCATTCATTTCAACAGATCCTTTTTTGGGTGCAGAGTTGGCGGTGTAAGGAAATGAATGCTGCCACTATATGGATTGAGTGTGTGAAAAACAAGGCTTTAACATCAAAGGAGGGTTGGCTATCTATCTTTTAGGATTGTGTGAAGGTAAATATATGGTATCGAGTTATGGTGAAAATCGTTGTGATATCAAGTGGAACTAATGGCGTGCGGTAGGTCAAGGTGATAGGAAGAGATGAGAGCAGGTGCCTCCTAGCATAAGAAGATGAATTCTGATGCAGATTACGTGGTGAAAGCAGAATGAAGACATAGCCAACCACGCTATGGTCGCCTTCATGCGGTCGGCATGACAATCTCTACAATCCATCGTATTCCTGCTAGTGTGCTCATCTATTTAGTATTTCTCATATTGTGTGATGCATGTCCCCCAGGTGTATTTGTGGATGTATGACTGTTGAGTGTGTGTGTGTGTGTGTGTGTGAGAGAGAGAGAGAGAGAGAGAGAGAGAGTTTAGTAAAGTCTTCGAAAGACCGAGGGTCTATGAGACTGAAAAAACCAGATACAATGAGCTGAATGGGCGGAACCTCTAAGCGGAATGGGTGGAGCCCATGGGGAGCACAAAAGCTGTGCTCTATTCTCAGTGTGGTGATCCTTGAGATGCTGATGGAGGAGTCAAGTCAACGGGAGGATCCGGTGATGTATGTGGCTGTGGTGGCATAAAACCCACGATAGAGCGCTTGTGATGCATGGTCCGCTGTGGTCTCCTAGTTGTTGCCTTGCGTCAACAAGTGCCACTCACACCCGTTGGCTGTGCCTCTGGTTTGTGAATATGGAGAGAAGATTCCCTAGTCTGATCTACACGTTGACGGTTTGGCATATCTCTCGCTCCAGGCCTCGGCTACATCATCTCCTTCGGGCATGCTGGTTTGTGCTATCTAACTGGAAAACTCAGTGATCACACTCC
Source organism: Dipteris shenzhenensis (assembly GCF_047967505.1). Classification (NCBI taxonomy): domain Eukaryota; kingdom Viridiplantae; phylum Streptophyta; class Polypodiopsida; order Gleicheniales; family Dipteridaceae; genus Dipteris; species Dipteris shenzhenensis. The sequence goes on along the minus strand of NC_141622.1, from coordinate 25,757,442 downwards.
GGGCTGAGCATCTGCCCTGAGCGGCTTTTTTCTATGTCATACGGCCTCATGAATGAAAGTTGCCAAGCATCTCAGGTCTGGGTGAGACAGGAGGCTGGATAGGGGTCCGAAATTCTTTGAGCATATCAATTGGGCAGTTTCGTGTTTCGTCGCACCTACCACCCATTGAGAGTGGACGGGCGCATACCTAGAGAGGGTCACATCCGTACATTATGTGATCTACAAGAAACCGAGTCAGAGGAGCACTTTGCTTTTAGATGCCCTGTTTACTATAAGATCCGAGGTTGTTACATTGTCTTTTTTGGATGGGGGGGGAGGTGGATCTGTGTGTAGCCTAGTGGGTTGATGAGTTCCTCATCTGATATCCGTAAGCAATGATATTTGTAGAAGCTGAGCTTTATAGGAAGCTTGCTAGAGGCTAACCAGGTCTTGAATGTGTGTAGCTATATGAGATCCTTCCAGATACCTATAGCCTTGTGGTAAATGAGTGGACCAGAAGGGGCCCAAAGGCTATATTGAAAGGGAGGTAATCCCCAAACTCTCAAATCATCTACGTGTATGGGACGTACCAACACCTCTGATCGCCCTCAACTACTACAATCATGGATGAGGATAAGACCAGCCATGATAGCTTGCGTCGGCTTGAGGTTGAGGAACCCTAATCCCGGTCACCTAGAATGTTGCATAAGTTGTAGTGGAGGAACCCCAGACTCATCTAGCATGTGTCTGATGTGGGACTAACGGCTTACTACAGATCATCCATGACAATTGGAGAACCTAGAGTGTCTCTATATGGGCCGAGTCTACCTCCAATAGATCAGGCTGCCATACATGCCTGTTGGGTGGGCCAAGGAGTCAAAGAGAAGAGACTTGGTCCGGGGATCCTCGAAATGAGAGTGAAAGCACCACCGCTTAAGTCTAGCAAGTGTGGCCTATCCCTTGCTTAGTTGGGCCTACATCACGGGTCGCATCGTCAACATCGGGCCAAAGTAAAGAAACATAGCTCACATAGCCCACATCAGAAACGATTAGTGTTTTCAACCTAAATGAGGTTAGAACTTCGGAAATCGAAGGGAACATGTTCAGTATAAATAAAATCAGTTTTAGAAAGCCCTATGAGTGAAAAGCGAAATGTGAAAATCACTTTCTGGTGAACTGAATTGGAGAAAAAACATCACGTAAGAGGAAGCATAGTGATTGATAGAACTGAAGTATGCGAAAGATACTTGCCTTGTGACTCATCTTGGGCTATGAAAGGAAGAAACATAGGCTGAAGCAGAAACTCCAGCAATTCATCAAGGAGTTCATGGCATAGTTACCAGGGAATGGCATTCTGACATCCGGAATGTCTGGAACGCCGTTCCGGAAAGCAAGGCGGAACTGGAATGGCGCCTCGGAACGTCCCCCCCATAAAAAGGAAAAACAAAGCTCTTTGAAAGTTTCAAATGGGTATTTTAGAGCTTATATGGAAAGTTTAGAGCTGTAAAATGTTAGTTTCTTTCATAGTTTTATGTCATATGATGACGTGTCATGTATAACATGGCGTTCCGGTTCCCGTTCCCCCTTCCTGGAAGGCTTCCATTCAAACACCCAAATATTCGGAACATTCCTGTTTCCTTGTAACTATGGTTCATGGAGTAGTAGAAGAATGAAGCGAAGTGTTACAAGTGGACAGCAAGGAAGATGGCTAGGAAGGGCGATGAGAGCAGTAGGGAAGGATGAGGATTTGCTAGAGAGAGCAATTAGACTGCTTAGAACTGATCCCAAACTTCTTTTAGGGCTTGGGTGAAAGCAGAAAGCTAAGAAAGCACCAAAAGCAGGCCCAAAAAGCTGAAAAACGAGATCTAATATCGTATTTTCTAATTGTAGTATTTGATTAGTTATTCTAGGTTAGAATAGTTCTTAGGAATCATTTTAATCCTTCAATTATGTCTCTCCCCTCTACCCATGTACAAAATTATTTAAATCAATCGGCCTAGAACATATGCACATCCTAGGTTTGCTAGGCTCATAACTTGACCTAGACGACTCAGAAGTTACCCAAATTGAATCTGTCCTTTAGACCTCGATGTGCTCTATCCAATGTGCATGTGAGTGGTTAAGGTGCTAAACCTAACACTTAAACATTAGGGGTTTTGAAGATCACATGCGCCTCACGGTTAAACACTACGTAATCTTAATCTCCCCTCATTAAGCTAAGCCAACACACTAAGGATCACCCCCAAAGCCAATCCGAAGGTGCACATAATCAATTAAAATTAATTAAGTTAATAAGTGTAGAACTGCACATCCTAGGTTTGCTAGGCCCATAACTGGATGAGACAACTCAGAATTTGCTCAAACTGAATCCATCCTTTAGAACTCTACGTGCTCTATCTAATGTCCGTGTGAGTGATTAAGGTGCTAAACAACATTAGAGGTTCTGAAGATCACATCCCTCTCACGGTTAAACACCATGTGATCTTGATCTAACCTCATTAAGGTAAGCCCAACACACCAAGGCTCACCCCCAAAGCCAATTTGAAGGTGTCAGGAATAAACCATGTGTATTGAAGATCCATCGGGTGTTAGAAAAACCTTGTGGATGTGCGAGGCATCATCAATCTTGTACGGCAAGTTGATAACTTAATATCAAGTGGAGGGTGATCCGGTAGGACATAGTCAAATGACTTGTAACTTCATTGATGTGAAGTTCACCTCATGCACTAGCTTCCAGCATCATGTCACTAGATATGGCTAATATGGATCCATCACCATACTATAGATGGTGTAAACAAGACCATACTGAAGATGGCAAAAGTAAACCATATCAAAGATGGTATAGTCATACTGAAGATGACAAATCACATTGAAGGTGATATATCACTCTGAAGGTGAGAGAGTCACATTGGAGGTGACTTAGACACGTTGAAGGTGTCATGGACACACTGAAGGTGTCATGTGCTACCCTTGTAAACAATGTGGTGGTCATGCTGAAGGTGACAGAAGCTATACTGAAGATAGCATAAATGGTGATCAACCATGGTAAGAGCTCTGAACTGTGAACAACCATGCGCACAGGATTTGTAAAAGATAACCAGCCAGGGTGTGATGCCTTGTCACAAGAACTCACACAAAGAAAACTCACACGTGTGGTTAGTAAACATGTGATTGTAATAAATGAAAATAGGATATCCAATAATGATCCAAAAATGTAGTGGAGAAAGGTGTAAGTATGAGAGAGAGAGAGAGAGAGAGAGAGAGAGAGAGAGAGAGCACTATCGCTCAAGCCTTATCTCCTACTTAGTCGGGCTTGCATCGCTGGTCTCATCATGAAGATTGGGCCAAGGAAAAGCACTGCAGGCCAATGCAAATAACAAAAATAATAAATGGAAAAAAGAGGAAGCATTTACTTGAAATAGTACGTCCCGCTCGGTGTTGTGGACTAGCCCTACAAAAGAGAAGAAACAACCCATTTTTTCAAATAAGATGTTAGAGGAAGGAGGAGATTACAAAAGTAACTTCTTGAAAGGGGGAGATTGAGGAGACAAGGAAAGGAGGAGATTGAGGAGACAAGGAGAAAGAGAAGGAAGAGAAATACAGAAAAAAGAGGTGAGTCTTCTTTCTTTCTTGAAATTTCGTTTTTTGTTTCAATCCTTTGAAAACAAGCATGAAAACTAGTTTACAGGTTTAGCAATACAAGGAGAAGCACTCACATATGTGTGGGATGCAATGATTTATACCAGTGTCTCATTAAAGGCGAACTACTCTCTGAATCAAGGAGCCGGCAAGAGATGAGCCTTCCCCTCCTAGTGTCTTGATGAAGGTCTCAAACTTCTCGATGTAGAGGCCAAATAGAGTTGGTGATGATGGACAACCTGTTTGACCCCAATAGTGCTCTTGATCTCCTATGTCCACCCTGTAGTCGTTATAACCCTGCCCAAGACCCTTTCATAAAGTGTCATTACTGCCTAGACGATCACCTAACCGTATCCCAAATCCTGCATGCGTCTAATAAGATGGGCTGTTGGGAATGTATCAAAAGCCTTGCAGAAGTTCACAAAGCTGCAAGAAACCCTTTATCTCCGTGCTTTTGCCTCCTCAATGACACCTCAGCGTGTAAGGATGTGATCTAGTGTTGCATGATTAGGGCAGAAGCCTGCCTATCCCTTAGCTTTGAGTCCGTGGCGCTCTACAAACTGGTAACCTGTGTATCGAGCATGGAGGCATAGATCTTGGACATGACATGCCAATTGAAAAGAAGCTGATGAACAAAGATGCTAAGGATTCACTACAGAAGGCTATTCAGTGAAATGCTGCCCTCAGTAAAGCACTTGTTGAAAATATAATCATCATCTTGACCTATCGAAGTCTGCATGCGAGAATCGGATCACCTCAGCAGAGTCTCTTTGTGCCTCGACAACTCTATCAAGTGTAGGTTGACACACAATCGATGTTTTTTTAAAAGTGAATGTGTTGCAGTAAACTGGTACATAAAATGATAGAGAAACATCAAGAATACTAGAAACAGAAATATAAGAAAGCATAAACAGCATAGAAACTGAAATATAAACTATATTGCATAGAAGAGCTACGACATCTAGCCATCATATGAGGAGCGTGACACAGCCATTGGTATCCACCACAGAAGCAAATCACGGGATGAAGGTAGAAGCCAGTCGATCAGAGATTCCAGCCACAATTACGTGAACACAAAACACAAAGAGTTCACCAACCAAGCTGCCAAGTCTCTCACAACTTTGTCAGCTTATCCATGCAGCCCAACTGCCCATGCAAACTGCCACGTGCCCACAAGCATAGTCACCCCTTCATTTTATGCTAACTCAAAAGACCCTAGCACGGTTGCACTAATTCCAACACCTTCCCTCAAACCGAAGGTAGGGGCTCACAGACAGGCTTTTTCAAAATGAATAAACATTACCCAATAAATGGTGAAACCTTACAGCAACGAGTCGCACCTTGCAAAGTCACAATAGTCTATAAATAAGCATGAACCTTCAAAAGATTACCTTCACAAAGCAAAAGAAGGAATCTCAACCATGAAGGCTTTAGCTAAACAATCAAGAGTTCCATTGCCAAAAGGCTAACAAGGGATTTAATTGACTCAAACATCAAAATTATGAACTACTAAATGACATCAGACTTCTCGGAAAGTGTAGTCATCATCAGTACTTGGTCCAACCAAGCACAATCCTGCATACTCATCAGCAACAATATTCAAAGCTTCCTTGTTCTTCTTCTCTGTGTCTTCTCGCTTCTTATAGCAATACTCTTCCTTATGACCCTGCTTGCCACAATATCTAGATTTTGAATTGATCTTGGTTTTCTTTCTTAAGGAATTTATTTTTGCCAGTAGCTGCCTTCGTAATATACGCTTGCTGTTCATATGGATATACTTCACGATTACGTTCATCATCCAAGAGTGTGGAGGTCATCTCGTTGAGGCTTATGTAACTATATCCTCCCAGATCCACTAGTTGTTTGACAATGGAACGAAGCTTGCCGAAGTGCTCTCCAAGCTTGACTTCTCCCATCCTCCCAGATCCACTAGTTGTTTGACAATGGAACGAAGCTTGCCGAAGTGCTCTCCAAGCTTGACTTCTCCCATCATCTTCAGCCTAAACAACGCTTGTTTGAGCAAAATCTTAAGAGTTCTTTAATCTAGATCCAAACATCATTTCTATTCAGTGGACAGACACCATGCCCCTCTTGAAATAAGTAGTGATTTTGTGCTCTTGAGGTATGTTTGCTTCCCTCCGTGCCTCAACTCCCAACAGATGGGATCCTCAATGCATGTGAGACACCTTTGCCATCTTAGAACGTGAGTGTGATAGAGCTGGAGCTTGGTGGGGAACTCTTGATCCCCCCCCCCCCGGTCCTGGTCCCGGTCGTGTGGAGCCTGGAGTATATCTAACTTTATGGTACAACTGATCTCATAGTCGAGAGAGAGAAAGAAAGAAAGAAAAGAAAGAAAGTTTATTTAAGTCTTCTGGGTCTATGAGACTGTGAAAAATTCTGATACAAACAAGCTGTGTGGGTGGAGCTAATAAACGAGCATCCACTCCAATGCAGAATGCAAAATGATAAGTGCTGAGAAAAAGAAAGAAAGATGTATTAATGTCCGCGGGAGGCCTCACTCACAGGCCTATGGACAAAGTACACCAAAAAAAATACTCATACAAGCCTCAACAGGCTGGAGTAAAGGGCACGCTAGGGCCCTTGCTGACTTGTGCTTATCTAAAGAGCTCAATAGCTCAAGAAAAAAGAAAAAATCAAATACAAACGGAAGCAGACTGAAAACTGGGACTTAGAAACTGAAGCTCGGTACCATGGTGGCTTGTCTGCGAGTAGTGAAAATATCTCCGATCTACATCTGTTTCACGCTATTTGGGGGGGGGAGTCTCCTCGATCTCTGAACCGGTTGGGCTATGTTCAAAGTGACCCCTCATCTTGGGCGGTGTCCCTTGAGGAGAGCTGTGATAGGACGGACCTCAATAGAGTGTGCACTAGTCGCTTTCCGTGTCGCAAGTGGTCTCTGTGTGTCTCTCTCGGCGACACCGTGTTGGCTTTCTCTGTTGATCAAGACTGCCCACATATCAGCTAGCTCCTCCTTCTCCACCCCGTTGTGCCTTGGAGCGGACTCATATGTTAATCTGACATAGTATTTTCTCCCTGTGTCAATGCATGACAAGTAGATAGAGCCCAATGCAGACCTGGTCATGGAAGTGGATCAGTTGTGAGAGTGGACCGAAGCCATCCCCCTCCTGGTAGAGACAATGGTATCGTCCCAAGATCTCATAGTAGGCTGGGTAGGCACAAAGAAAACGTTCCTCTGTCTCAACCACTCCCAATGTGCATAACATACAGATCCGTTGCTCTTTGAGTATACTTGCTGCTGTCCTTGCTTCAATCCTCAGCTGATGGGATGAAAGCCGCATCTGTCCAATGGCGATCCTTAGTGCATGTGAGACTTGTCTATCCTCGAGATACCGAGCTTTGATGATGAATTCCTCCTCTGATATTCTTAGGAAGTGGTCGTGATAGAACTGGGTCTTGGTGGGGAGCTCCTGATCCCCCCCCAAGTCCGAGATGTATGGAGCTGGAGAAGATCTAACCGCATGATACTGTTAATCTCATCTCGTGGGATCGCCTCAGGAGGCGCATCCATGTTGTACTGAAAGGGGGAAGCCCGTCCATTTGAATACCTTGCTTGGAAAACCATGTGGATATACGTGCATACCATGTGTCTGCCCCGCTCTTTGCTGGTCGTTTGGATGACTCTAGGGCCAGCCTCGGTAGTCTCCATCAAGGTAAGTTCCAAACTCAGTGGATGAATGTCACTGTCTGAAAGATGTAATCATCCTGTATCCATCGAGGTAAGTCCCAAACTTAGTGGATGAATGTCATTGTCTGAAAGATGGCATCAACCTGTAGAGGTGTCATGGTGAACTATGCCTGTACTATCTGATGTGGGACTGAGGGCTTGCTCCAAATCATACTAGACCCCATTGTCACTTGTGGCCGCTCAAATCTCCTCCACTATGGCATTAGGAGATCACTCCCCCAGAAGGGTGCTGCATACATGGCAGTTGGTGGCACTAACGTGGAGAAAGAAAGAAAGATGTATCAATGCCCTCGAGAGGCCTCGCGGGCCTATGGGACAAGGTACAAAGTAAACCTGAAAGGAAAATCTGATACAAGCCTCAGCGAAGGGTGCACTAGGGCCCTTGCTGAGTGCTAAACTAATCTACGGAGCTCAATAGCTCGAACAAAATCAGATACAAATATATAAATCAGAGTCAGAGACTAGCTGAAGTAGACTAAGAGTTGGGACTCAGAAGCCGAAACTCGGCACCGTGGTGGCTCGTCTGTGGGCAGCGAAAATGTCTCGGATCTGCGTGCCTCACGCAATGGTGGTGGGCGAGGGCGTGGTCTCCTCGATCTCTGAACCCATTGGGCTATCTTCTGAGTGATCCCCAGTCTCGGGTGGTCTCCTTTGAGGAAAGCTGTGATAGGACGGACCTCAATAGAGTGAACTTTAGTCGCTCTTCGTGCTCTGCAGGTGGTCTCTGTGTCCCTCTCTTAGTGATCCAGGTTGCCCATATGTTAGCTATCTCCTCCTCCTCTACCCCGCTGTGTCTTGGAGCTGACTCAAATGCATAGAAGTCTATAACGTGTCGCTATGCTTTGTCAGCCTCTGTATCCTGTGGTTTGGTCGCTTCCTGTTGCTCTCTAATCTATCTTAGTAGAGTCTCCCTATGTCGGCTCATCTCCAGTAGGTATAGGCCAATGCAGACCTGGTCATGGAAGTGGAGCAGTCGTGAGAGTGGGCCTAAGCCGCTCCCCTCTTGGAAGAGGCAATGGGACCGCCCCCTGATCTCATAATAGGCTGGGCAAGTACATAGAAAGTGCTCCTCTGTCTCAACCACTCCTAGTGTGCATATCATACAAATCCACTTGCCTGCTGCTCTTCCCGTCTCAGCCCTCATCTGATGAGATGAAACATGCATCTGTTTAATGGCGATCCTCAGTGCATGCGAGACTCCTTTATCCTCGAGATACTGGGGTCTGATGATGAAACCCTCCTCTGATACTCTCAGGAAGTGATCACTATAGAACTGGGCCTTGGTGGGGAGCTCCTCGTCCCCCCCCCAAGTCTGAGATGTGTGGAGCTGAAGCAGATCTAGCCGTATAATACAGTTAATCTCGTCTCGGGGGATCGACTTAGGGGGTGCGTCCATGCTGTATTGAAGGGGGGGGAGCCTGTCCATCTGAATACCATGCCTGGCAAACTATTTGGATATCCTTGCATACCGTGTGTCTGCTCCACTCTCTACTAGTCGTCTGGATGACTCTAGGGCCAGCCTCGGTAGTCTCCCTCGAGGTAAGTCCTAGACTCAATGGATGAATGTCACTGTCTGAAAGATGGCATCAACTTATAGGGGAGTCATGACGAACTCTGCCTGCACTATCTCATGTGGGGTTGAGGGCTTACTGCGAATCATCGTGGACCCCATAATTACCTGTAGCTGCTCAAATTTCTTCCACTCGTCTTCGGTAGATCACATTCCTAGAAGGGTGCTGCATACATGGCAGGCGGTCACACGAGTGTGTCGAAGAGCCAGCTCTCCATCGGTGGGTTCTGGAAGTGTGCCTGGAAGCATTGTCTCTCTAGTTGGGCCAAAGCAGTCCACCCTCGCGTGAGTTGTGCCTGGGCTGCATGTGTCATCGTGAAGAGGAGTCTTGTGAAGACTGCTCCCAAATATGTGTAGAACTGCACTAGCTTCACTGGCTCACCACGGTAAGTGAAGTTGAGTCGATGGGCCACTACATGTGAGGTGTTGAAGATTATAACCTTGGTCTTCCCAAGGTTGACAGTCAAGTCTTTCTCTCTACAGATCACCTTTAGAGCCTCTAGATGTCTCTGTAGCCATTCCGCTGAACATGATATGAGGACTATGTCATCAGTGTATAACAATATCTTTATCATGAGATCAGCCAGTAGTGACCCCTCGCCTCCTAGGCGGTCTACGAAGGATGTGATCTCATCAATGTAAAGCCCGAAAAGTGTCGGTGAGAGTGGACAGCCTTGCTTCACCTCGATCGATTTGTCGACCCAGTCTGATAAACCCCCTGGGACACAGACTGTGCCTCTGACTGACTTGTATAGGCTCATCACACCCCAAATCAGCATCTCTGGAATCTGCAGCTCCTGTAGTCTTTTGATCATGCGGGATTGTGGGGCAGTGTCGAAAGCCTTCCAAAAGTCTACAAAGCATGTGTAGACTTTCTAGCATCTGGACCTCGCCTCCTCAGTGATAGCTCTCATAGTGAAAATGTGATCTAGAGTGGAGTGCTGTCTCCTGGAGCCTACCTTTCCTAGTGCCCCCATAAAGCTTGGCCAGATATGACCAATCATGAGGGTGAGGTAGTTCCCAATCTCCATGGGGTCCCTTGCTTTGTGTATCGGTACAATAGTGGTGGTGCTCCAAGCAGGTGGGAAGCAGTGACAAACAGCCTGGTGGAACATTTGTGCTAGGACCGTGGCTAAAACTTCCTGCCCATGCGCAAAGTGCTTAGTCCGTAGGCCCTCATGATCCTGTGCTTTCCGATTGTGTAATCGGTGGAGTGCAGCCCGTACATTCTGTGTGTATTAAAGTCCTCTTGAGAACCTTTAGGATCTATGGGGCTGGTGATCACAATCAACAAATAGTGATATTTTACATCCGGTGAAGTAAAATACTATAGACTTATTATGTAGTTAGTACTTGATGTGCTAGCTTGTGTGCTAGCCCAAGTATCTTGTCGCGGTGTTCCAAAACTTCTTAGATAACTCCCTAGCTTTGTGGCTGGCTGCTCTACCAGAATTTTCAGGGTTGCCTCTGTTGTCATCATATCTTTCTTTGATGTGAGCATAAGCCCGGCATCTTAGGAGTACTTGCTGCTCATTTTCTGCCTCCCTTGTAGGGAAGATTTTACATATTCTTTCTTCTGTTGGGACCTAGGTCTTGTCCACCTTCCCTTCTCCACTTCTAGATCATGTGAACTGGTTCTCATTTGCATATTCGATGCATTTTAAACATTGATATGTATTCCCCACCCGTAGCTGTCCATTCGATTAATTTCCTTTTTGTAGAACTGCTTTTTGGACCCTGGATCTTGCCATACTTTTTTTAGTATCTTTAATTCCCTGATCTCACACGCATCCTGTGGTATATGAGCAGCTGTTATACCCCATAATTTCATCCCATGTTACTGGCATACCATGGTTTGTAGCTTCCGAAACCGGCCTTCAGTTAACTAAAGGCCAGTAAACTGTAACTGACTTAGCATACACTTCATTCACAACATTTCCAGCCACTTCCATTAGTTAGATTCCACTTAGAAACAACTTTAAACACACTTGTAGTGAGGCTAGAGTGGCCGTGCTCCAAAACCAAACACCAAGGACCCCCAAACACTTTGGCGCCCCTTCCGGTATTTATTTAATTCTTCAGGTAATTGCAATTGTGCAATTACATCAAGGGCTTACCCTTGCACTCTGCTGCACTAGCAGTCCACTGCCTAAGCCAATAGTTGGCATCAGAATGTATCCAACTCCCAGGTGTCAGTGGAACCCAACTGTCAAGGCATAGCTAAGGCATTCCACACTTACCGTGCCCCACTGAAAGTGGCAATGCATTCCTCAAGTCCGAGAAGTGCTCAAATAGCCTCAAGGCATAAGAATTTCAATACATTGTCCCTCTAGCACCTTTCCAGGCACACCCTCTGTGGCTGGTTGTCTGTTTACAACCTGTATGGCCTAGAGAGAGCCCCGAAGCAAAACAGAAGCAACAACAACTTCAAAAATGACAAATGCAATCCAAAAGGAAGTCAGAATATCCATACTTGCTGTCCTTGGAAGCGGGGCAAGCTCTTTCCTGCACCTACCCTAGGCTAGTACCCCAAGCCAAAGGTAGTCATAGTTTCCAAATTCACATCCGCGTGACAGCTTCCAATGCCTTGCGAGGTATCCTGCTGGCATCCATCTTCTCAACTTTGTTGAGGTTGGCCATGAATTGGCATAATGCCTTCCCTTCGAGAGGTATCATACTTGTATCGATTAGTAGGATGGGGTAGGGTGTTTGTGCCTTAACCCCCAATTCCCCTATGAAAAATCTTTTAGCTTTCTATTCTCTTCCCGAAGGTCCTAGAGAGCCCGGGAGCCCATGTTGGACACCTAGAAAGGATCATTGTTTCTAGAAGCATAGTGTATAGAAACTTCCTCATTTCCAGATTCCATAGGTGTGCCTCCCTGCAGTTGTTTTGGAAGCTGTACAAGGCCTTGAGCCTTCTTTTTACACACGCATGCCACTTGTAGTCTCCCTTCGAAGGTAACATCAATATGTTTATTGCGAGTCCCAATCACGATGGCTTTTTTTTTGTGTGTGTGTGTGTGTGTGTGAGAGAGAGAGAGAGAGAGAGAGAGAGAGAGAGAGATGTATTAACGTCTGCAAGAGGCCTCGCGGGCCTATGAGACCAAGTACAAGCCAAAAAGTAACTCATACAAGCCACTAAGGGCTGAAGCAAAGGGTTCACTAAGACCCTTGCTGAAAGCTAAAGTGCTAAACTAGTGAATCGAGTGAATCAAGTGTCCAGATACTAGAGTAGCAAAAGCAAAATAACAGCTAAGTATCAGATGCTCAGAGCTAGCACTCCCAGTACATGCTCAGGTTCCGTATATCCAAGTAACCTAGTGGCTCTCTGATGAGATGTGAGGAGCTCTCGAATCTGTGTCTGTCGAGCTGTCTCTCGACGTGGGGGAGGGCATGGTCTCCTCGATTTCTAGATCCAGTGGGCTACGTCAAGGGGGAGAGAGAGAGAGAGAGAGAGAGAGAGAGAGAATTGAACACATATGTGCTATGACAGGGGATTTGGGTCAAACATATGATTCGTATAAGACATTTGAACATTATTTGAGGTCTAATGGACAGACACTTCTATATGTTGGGGATCTTTCATATGCTGATACCTATCCTTTTGACAATGGTATGCGTTGGGATACTTGGGGCCGCTTTGTTGAGCCAAGCACTGCTTATCAGCCATGGGTTTGGACAGCAGGGAATCATGAGATTGAGTTCAAGCCCCAACTTGTATGTTGCATTCTTGTGCTTTTTCTTTCTTCACTGCTTTTATTGTTTTCAGGTTCTTATTTTCTACAAATAGATGGATGGATTTGATATCATGCTTTATGCATATTGTATGATTTAACATGTATGAAGTTAACGTTGGAATTTGGCTAGATGATCGTTTCATCAAGACAATAATATGCTTTTCTACATTTCAATAGTATCCCTCATCAACAATTTGTCTTTATAATGATTGATCCACTTTCTTGGAGAGTAAAATACCTAGCATGATGGCATTATAGGGATATAATCTTGTTCTTATTGTTTAGGAGAAAAAGTAATTATGTATGTGTTGAAGCTGCACCCTATGATGAATGTCCACAAGCATTCACAGTTTTTCCTTATATACTTTAGAATATCTTCATCAATCTATCCATTATTTGAGCTTGGCCAGGTTGATCTCAAAATGATCTCAAATGGCTTGCAGTCTTATCATGTAGCATTATAAATATCTTCTCCTATATTACAATAAAATGGCCTCTGCTTACCATGACAAAGGTAAGTAAAGAGTGTGTTGAAAATTTTATGCCTTTCATCAAACTTGCGATGATAGTTTCTTAAGCAAGTATACGGAATCTTAGCATTTTTGTTTGCTTTCAAAAAGCAGGGGATCAAATAGTTTTATGTGCGTGGCTTGCCTCCATTTTTTTGAGGTTTGTTTTTGTGTGCAGGAAAGTGAACTTTTATATGACAGAAATACAGGAATACAATAAACTCCTGTGGAGACCTCATACACAATCATGCAGAAAAGAAATGAGGTTGTCGAAACTAATTTGGAGAGTGATAATGCCATAAGGGCGTGTGGCACCAAGCATGTATGTAATACCCTGCCATATCCTTTGAGCCTGCTACAGCACTACATGTAGTGCTGAATGGGCTTGAGTTGTGAAACACTGCATGTATTTCCAAATTCATGCTGACTGGGAATCCATCATGCTGGAAGAGCCAAAAGAACATGGAATTTTTTTTCTTCTGGTAGGACCTCAAGAGTCATCTCCATAAGTGAGTGTACATGAGGATTGTAATGTCAAGGCTCTCCCAATGTGCTCGTTGAATAGTATCCAATGCAGGCCTCGAAGCCATACTCGTGTAGCATTCTTAACTCTGTAATTCTTAACCCTAGGGGTGCTCTCTAAGAGAAATCAGGATGAGCATGAATTAGCCTAGTGGAAGTGATGATGGGCACCTCAACTGTTCATGTGGGTTATCGGTTATGAATTTATGGTATATTCTTGAATGTGCAAGCATTTCTTGAAAACGCAGCACCTTGGCAGTGATAAAAGGCCAGCCAGGTCTTGTAGAAGAATTGCCTTGTGTACAAAGACTCTTTTGGGGAGAGTGTTGAGATGGAATCCTTTCTTAGCACTCCTATGTATTCTTGTTAATGTTAGTGTTGTAATGCTCTATCCATTTTGGCAATACGCAGTGGTGTAAAACTCAATTTCCCTTTTTGTCCATGGAAGTGTAATTCGACATTCGCTTGCTTGAATAAACAATGGTTTGCTACTAGGATATGTGTTAAGTTAGCCTCCCGGTGGAGACACTCGGCATAGACTGCTTGCTAATGCGCTTAAGAGGAAGAATGCTATTTGGGTCATGGACAAGTCAGACTCATTGGAGTTATTTCATGGATAGTTCCTTGTGTTTGAAGCATGTCACACTTGCGCCAACCCCTTTAGTGTTGACACTGAGTATTGTTTTTTCCAGAGAAAAATAACTTTCTATTAATGCTGGAGAACCCAACCATACAGATCATCAATTTGAAAGGCGCTGATCATGGGAAATAAAGAGAAACCGGCTGTTTAAAAAACCAGTCTGTTTCTAGAGAACGCAGCTCACTGCCTAGGGAATCTCTAGAATAGGGACTAACAACAAGGGTGGAGCACTAACATTAAAGATACATGCAAGACAAGCGCAGAAACGCTCCCACCTTTTGGCAGTCACCTTAAAACCTGAAGTCCTGTGCTCCCAAATGGCGTGTAGGTTGTAGATGATGTCCTGCAAATGAGGTGGCTCCTGCTGGCCTCCCATCACAAAATTGCAATGGGCGACCCAGATGTTCCAAGCAGTGATGCTGGACACTGTTTACCATACATATCCTCAGCTGAAGCCAAAGGGCTCGGTCCTGAAGATCCACCGGCCTTGGATCCTGTAGGCTGTGGAGGCTGGATCATTGGAGAAGGGATGACCACCCTCAGTCAATTAGGCGACCATCCCCCAATTGAAGTCTCACTGTAGCCTGTGCGTCCTGGCAACAATCTGGTTGGCACCCAACCATATCCTTTGTACTGTGGGGCAACCCCAAAGACAATGTGGGATCCGCCATCTACGCAATGGTGGAATCTACCATCTATGCACATCTACTCCAGCCATGGGTCAATGGGAAAACCTTAGTGTGCCACCATCTAGAAGTACGAAATCTTCCGCAGCTTGCGGCTGGTTCAAAGTTGTGAGCAGAACCAGGAGATAACCTCTTGGGAAACTTGCTACTCCACCCAGTGACACTCTCTCGAGGGAGTCTAGGCTGCCACCTCTAGCTGTTGCAGGCATTGACCAATGCATGTTGTGTATGAGAAAAAGGGCACCTCCTCCAGCGAATCCAAGCCCCCTACTCGTACAAGCTAAAACCACTCACTTAGATCCCACTCAATCTGTTGAAGAGGCTAGACCTCCCATAACCAAAGACACCACCACCGCCCTTCCTCCCCTACCGAGACTGGAACTTGGTCAATTGTCTAGTCCTTCCCAAGCGGTCCACTATCCTGATCATTCGCCACTCGAGTGAGTCTAGTGCCTCGACTACCTCTGGTTCTCCCGTAGTCTTGGGCTAAAGGTGGCGACCACGCCCCACTCTGTACAGTCTGCAACATTAGGGGCCAAGGGACTGCTGTAAAAGTTGGATCATGAGGAGACTCCTAGAAAGCTGCCTGTACAAGCGTAGGGGGGACATGGCTTTGTATAGTCCCTTCCATCAGGAATCTGGTATGGTAGCATCGATCTCCCTCCATTTGCTTGCCTACCCTATTAGATGAGGAGTGCCTGAACGTATGCCTCCACCTCTATGGGAGGGTAGTTCCATGCTCCGAAGAATGGTTTAGGTTACTATCACATTGTGCCCATTGTGCCCAACCAATGTGCATCCTTTGCCCCAACATGAGTCCTTCTTGGTCCCAAACCTTTGGATGCATCCTCTGCCCCAACATGAGTCCCTCTTGGTCCCAACATGACCTCACCAAGAAAAATATGAAGTTAAGTTGGACCCAAAAAGAAAAAGACTCCAATGCTTTGAAGCATGCCTTGACTACAGGTCATGTACTTATCATTCCTGATTCAAGGAAACCTTTCTTGGTAGCAGCTGATGCAAGTGGTGATTGCCTTGGGGCTTCTCGTACCTAAGAAGGTCATGCAGTGGCCTTTGAGCAGACGGTTAAGAGATGCTGAACTTCATTATGATATTTATGAAAAATAACTCTTGGTTGTAATTCATGCTCTAAAGCTTTGGAAGCACTATCTTTTAGGGATAGATTTCCTAGTAAAGATCGATCATGAAAGTCTCAAATATTTCCTAAAGCAGCCTCTGATTAGAGAGAGATGTATGAACTGGTCTACCTTTTTGCTACATTTCAGATCCAGTACACCCCTAGTAAAGAAAATGTAGTGGCAAACAGTCTCTCTCGTAGGCCAAGGTTCCATCACATCTCAGTTACTTACCACAATGAGCTGACAGCCCTTAAAGACTCATATGCTGTACCCTCCTGCCTACCAACTTAGAGATGGATACTTGTTTATGCAAGACCAGCTATGCATAACAAAAGAACTTAGATCCAAAGTGCTGGAAGAAAGTCATAATCCACCTTATGCTGGTCATAGGGGTGTTGTGGCTACATTTGCAGCCATGGATAAACTCTTTTACTGTCCTGACATGAAAAAGGACACTGCTGCCTTTATCTCAGCTTGTCTATTATGTCAAAAAGCCAAGCATCACAGAGTAAAAACCAAAGGTTCGCTACAGCCTTTACCCATTCCAGAAAGACCTTGGGAACACATCACTTTGGATTTCATCAATCAAGGCCATGATATGTAATCGTGGATTGCTTCAACACACAAGCCCACTCTATTCCTTGTAGGAAGAACCTCAAAGCCCCTGAAGCTGCACATTTATTTATCCGTCACATCTTTAGACACCACGGGATGCCCCAATCCATAGTTTCATATAGAGATTCTAAGTTTACAAGTAACTTCCAGCAAACTTGGTGTGAAAATCTTGGAACTCTTCTAAGTTTTTCCTCGGCCTTCCATCCACAAATTGATGGCCAACCAAAAGTAACCACCAACACCCTTCTGGATTTGCTTAAAATTAATGTTCATGATTAGCAAACCACGTGGGAAAAGTTTGTCCCAATTGTAAATTCTACTTACAATAACACCATTCATTCTTCCACTGGAAAGACCCCTTTTGAGATTATTTATGGAAGATCCTTACCAACTCCTTGTTGGAGATATCATAGCCAAAGAGTGTGTGTGAGATGTGATGTGTGATGTGTTGTACTAGGAGCTCTAGTACTAGTTCACGTGTGAGTCACGTGTGAGTGCCACATGTCTTTATGGGACTTATCCCATATGCACTTGGTGCAAGTGTGAGTGTGTAGCCTATATAAGGCTTGTACTTCACTTGTCTCATTTGATGATGATGAATGAATGAAAGCTTTTCATGGTTTCTACATTTGTGTATCATTTCTTTACTCCCTAGCCTATCTCTCTCTCCCACTCTTACCATGTTTCTAACATGGTATCAGAGCAAGTCAGCCCTGCCCTAATCAGCCCTGCCACATCATCATCATCTCCAGGCCTAACCCTAATTTGTTCCTCCTCTCAGCCGCCTCAATCTTATCTCATTCAGCCTCCTTTGAGCTGCTCCTAACCAACTAGGGTTTTTTCCCAGCCGCCTCTCTTTCCATAGCTTGCCGCCTCTAGTAGTGTCATTCCCGAGCTGTTTCGAGTGCTCTAGGTGCCTATTATTTGCTGGTCGGTACCCTGTTCTACAAGCGCCTGCACATGTGCGGTTTTGGAGCTCTCCATCACAGACTCTAGCGTTCCTAAGCTACTGCAGCATAGACGACCACTCCGAGGCTCCTGGTGCTTTTTTGACTTGTCTTGAGGCTACTGTTGGATTTTCGAGCCATTTTGAGGTTGCTGCTGCATAAACGCCTACACCAAAAGCATTTTCAGAGCTGTTCCTGGCTTCCAGCTCATTTAGAACAGCTGATTTTCAGACTGGTAGCCTGCTACATCATTTCGGACTGTTCTAGGGAGCGACCTTTCCCATTGGTGATCTGTCTTTGCAATTTGGAGTGCCCTGCTGAGCTGTTTTGAGGATTTCGGACCTGCTGCAGCACTTGGAGTAGTTTCCATGCTAGCGAGTGTCAGTGTGACCAGAAAACATATTTCGGGGAACTGAAACGTGAAGAAACATTTCGGCTAGAAACGTTTCTACGGAACGTGCAAAATGCGGCGAGTAGGGCAAAATTTTTGGGCACAAAACGCCTCGGGATGGGACATCCTGCGTGGTTTTTGCACTGAATCTACTCGATTGCAGCTCCTTGCTTGCCTCCATAGCTCCCTACTCTACCCTCCCTTGCTAAACCCCTTGCTTCCTAGCCCATACCCTCTACTTCTACACCTCTATTCTCTCCTACCTCTCCTCTAGCCCAGCCTCTCCTCTATCCTCTATCCTCTCCAACCTCTCTCCTCTCCAACCTCTACTTGCCTCTACAACCTCTCTCCTCTCCAACCTCAGCCCCGCCCCTCCGCCTTGCTGCGTCTCCTACCTGCAGCCCTACCTACATGCAGCCTAGCCCCTCCGCTAGCCCCTCCGTCGCCTAGCTCCCTCGCAGCCTAGCCCCTCCGTCGCCTAGCTCCTCCCTCCCGCTGCCGACCAGCTCCTTCCTCCCGCTGCCGACCAGCTCCTTCCTCCCGTCGCCCTGTTGCTGCTGCGCCTCCTGCAGCCCCTCCCATCGCCTGACTCCTCCCTCCCTCCTCCTCCTCCCTGCTACTGCTGCTCCGCCTGCAACCTCTCTCCCTCGTCGCCCTACTGCTCCACCTCTTGCAGCTCCATCCCCCGCTCAGCTCCTCCCTGCTAGCTCACCTCCTCCGCTGCCTGCTCCTCCCCGCCTCAGTCCTCCACCTCCTGCAGCCCTCTACCCCGTTGCAGCCCCTCCTCACTTCCAGCTCCCTCCACCCTACTTTGCTAGCTCAGCCTCGCCACCCTCCGGCTGGCTGCCACGTGCCACATGGCTATATCAACTGCGACGTGGCCTCGTGGCCTCCACTTAGGCGTTGCCAATCTTCATGGGGCAATCTTGAATCACTATGCCCACTATGCCCACGTAAGGGGAAACCCCCCACCTGAAAAAAACAGCAAGAACAATCAGTTCTCTATCCGATGGGAAAAGGAGGAAAAGGACAAACCTCAACAGGTGCAATCGAAGCTTGAGGATGTCAACAGACGCCTAAACCAGAGTGGTGGATAGTCAAGCGATTCATAAAGGGTCATCATCATCATCAGCCACAGTCACATTTGCTTCCACAGGAGTTACTTCACTTACATCTACATCCTCACCTGCGTCGAGAGGGCCTACGTTTAGAAGTAACTCTCGGAGTGAGAGCTATTGGACATAGTAGGAAAAAGAGGGCAATCAACTACTCAGAACCAGAGCTCCAAGTACATGTGGAGGCTCTATATAGCGTGGCTCCCTGATGGCCCTCTGATGTGGTGCAAAGAGCTCACGTATCTGTCTGTCAGGCTGTCTCTCATGGTAGCGGAGGGCGCGCTCTCCTGGATCTCTGTATCTGATGGGCTACATCGAGAGTAATGCCTCATCTCTGGCGGTCCCCTCTGATGAGGGCTGAGATAGGTCGAACCTCAATCGTGCATGCTCTGGCCGCCCCACGTGTCGTGTGTGGTCTCCGCGTCTCTCGTCCAGTCATATCCTGGTGATGACGGGTCTCACTCTCGATCCTCCTCCTAGGCGATCAACAAAGGATGTGATCTCATCAATGTATAGCCCGAAGAGAGTCGATGAAAGGGGGCAACCCTGCAACACCCCTATAGTGCTCTCAACCCAATCTGATAGCCCCTTAGGAATGTGGACTCGCCCTCTGACGGACTCATATAGACTCATCACTCCCCAGATCATGACCTCTGGGAGATGCAGCTCTTGTAGTCGCCTGATCACGTGAGAGCGAGAGACTGTGTCAAACGCCTTCCGAAAGTCCACAAAGCAAGTGTAGACATTCTGGCATCTCCAGACTTCGCCTCCTCGATGATGGCTCTCAGTGCTGTCTCTGGAAGCTTGCCTGCCCAAAAGCCCGCTATCCATGATCCTCTGTATAACTACTAATCATGAGAGTGTGGTAGTTCCCAGTATCCATAGGGTCCCTTGCCTTATGTATTGGTACAATGGTGGTAGTGCTCTTAGTAGATGGGAATGTGTGACATACTGCATGGTTGAACAGCTGCGCTAGAACCGGGGCCAAGAACTCCTATTCATGTGCGAAGTGCTGTACGTAGCCCCTCATGGTCTAGTGCTCTCCGGTTGTGCAGACGAAGGAGGGCATTCCTCACGTTCTACGCAGTGAACAAGTGACAAGTAGTGGGTCTGGGCATAGAGGACATATTTGGTGGCATCTGACTTGGGATGTCGTATAAGCAGCTTGCATATCTGTGCCAAATCTCTGGGTGTGTGATGGGAATGGGGCGTTTCGCCTCTGATAGGAGTCCCTAGCCGATAGTCGGGTCTCCCCCTCGAAAAGATCCGACCACCTCATCAACCCTGCGAGTGAGAAAAGTCCGCTTCTTACGTCGTGTCATCCAACATGAGATGCGATTGGCCTCAGATGGTGTCAGGTGTCTTAGGGCCTGCTCGCGTGTGAGGTGAGCTCTGATTTCCTTACACTCATCATCGTACCAAGGGTTCTGACGTTGAGTAGGGTCGGAAGCTCTCGAGCTAAGTGACTCACGTAAACTGGATCGAGGGTCAGGTCAAAGTGAACATGGGTCCGGGTGGGCATATGGAGGGCTCTCTCTGTGACTAGCCTAGTAGCAGAAATACAGAATGTCAGGTATGAGTGATCAGCCCTGAGTGGGGGAGGGGGTACTACAAAGTCGTGAATCTGAGATGCGAAGGCAAGGGATCCCATCAGGTAGTCCACTATGCTTGTCCCCCCTCCATGTGGGAAACAAGTGAGTCCACCAGATGATGGCCATCTCTGAAGGCCGTTGTTTATGATCAGATCATATACTACTCCCATAGCAAGTAGGTGCCGCCCATACCCTATCACATGTTGAGCATCTACTGAGTGTCTCACAATCCCGAGCTCAACTGCATCTGACTCTGGTACTATGAGGGAATCGGATGCAAAGTCAAGTAGTCCCACCTGGTTGTCCCGTGTGCGCGCATTGAAGTCACCAAGGAGGAGGGTGTCACCCTGTCTAGAGAACTCTGTGATATCATCGTGTATACTCTCATACCTTTCTCTGGCAACCTCACGTGCATATGATGTATCCGGAGGAAAGTAGCACACCGCAATAAAGATATGTTGTGTCTCTGGTATTTGGACTCTAATCCATATATGCTGTGCATGTTCCTCTTTCCTAACCACTGAAAGGAGTGGCCTGAGGGCTGACTTGAAGAGGACAGCCACACCCCCAAAGCCTCGTACTCCATTGTCCCTGCTCAGTTCCTTCCTGTGGGCAGATTCCCATGTGTATCCTGTCATGGTGGGTAGCCCTCTCTCTGGGCTCTCGTGTGTCTCAGTATAGAAAACTATGTCTCTGTCAGTGTATGTCTCTAGGAAACCTCCTGGGTCAGACCAGAGGGAGCCATTGCAGTTCCAAACTGCTATTTTCAGTCCTCCTGGTGCTCTGTTCTCTTGGGTCTGACACCGTCATGTGCTGTATCTATTTCTCCCTCTTCTCTTCCTTCCCTTTCTCCCCTGTCTGCTCTCTCTCTGATAATCACTTTGCCATCCCTATAGGCAGCCCATTTACCTGCATCTCTTGCTGCCATAACCCGTACCATTCCCTCTCTCTGATGCTCCTGCTGCAGCCATGTGAGGTCATCAATCCAAGTATATTCTAGTCCCCTTCAAGGTTGCCCTCATGCTTATGAGGGTAGACCTGTCCATAGCTGTTCGGAGTTTCATTACAAGGGGTCTTGTTCGGGTCTCAGCTTTACCAACCCTCCTTGCTGTCTCGCATGTTAGGTTGACTCCCATTTTGGTAAACAAAATCTTTGCATCTGACATAGGGGTATCTCCAACTGTTAAGTCTCTGACCAAGACATTTAAGGTCTTGCTGTTCCTTCTTTTCTCTTCTTCCAGAGCTTTAGAGATGATCTCTTTCTTAGGGCCTGCTGCATCCTTCTTAACCACATTCTTCCATTCTAGCATATCTGCATTCCCCTTAGTGATTTGCTGTGTGAACTCAGCATGCTTCCCATGTATGGTAGTCTGTAAGGCTGCCATATCCTTCTTGAGCTTCTCATTTTCAGATTTCAAATCTTCCATTGCCTTGCACGTCCCATCTGGTGCCCCTTGCATGTCCCTCAGTTGCTGTAATTCTGTCCCCATTTCTTGCACTTCGTCAGTGAGGCTGGTTTTTTCAATTTCCCATGTTTCTTTTTTCTTCTCCTATTCATCTCTCTTGCTCTTCTCCTTCCTCCATTCCTCTTGCATACGCCCTCCCTGTTTCTTGATTTCATTCAATGTTTTGTCAAGGTGTGCTTTTTCTGCCATCAATGCCACATTGGTGGTCTCGAGGCTATCCACTTTCTCAATCAAGGTCACACAAATTTTTCTGAGGTGGGTGAGGACCTCAGAAGCATTCTTGTGTGGTGAGCCAGCCATGTGGATTGTCATTGCACTTTCAAGAGCTTTTACATAGCTCCGTGTCATCATGATGATTTAACAGTGCGTGAAATCCATGATGCTCTCATCTTATCAAGCTCCTCTCCCTCAGTATCACTGGCAGTTGACTCAGATGCATAGAAGTCTTTAACAAAAGTCTATGATTTGTCTACCTCGGTGACCTGTGGCATCAGTCCCTGCTACTCTTTGGTCTGTTGCATCAATGTGTCTCTCCGTCGTCACATCTCAATGAGATAGAGCCCAACACAAACCTGATCGTGAAAATGGATCAGCCGTGTAAGTGAACCAAAGCCATGCCCCTCCTGAAAGAGGCAGTGATATCGTCCTCACATCTCATAATAGACTGGGCAGACACTTAGAAAATGCTCCTTCGTTTCGATCTCCTCCATTTGGCATAGTGTGCAAGTCCTCTGCTCTCTAGGTGTGCCTGCTGCTCTCCCTGCCTTAATCCGTAGTTGATGTGATGAGACTCGCAACTGACCAATGGCGACCCTCAGTGCATGTGAGACTTTGCCGTCCTCGAGATATTGAGGTCTCTGATGACAAGACTGTGCTCTGAGACCCTCAAGAAGTGGTCATGGTAGAACTGGATCTTGGTGGAGAACTCCTCTCCTCCCCAAGCCCTAGATATATGTAGCTGGAGGAGGTCCAACCGTATGATACAGTTGATCTCATCTCGTGGGATAATCTTGGCTGGTGCATCCAGACTGAATTATAAGGGGGGACGTCTGTCCATCTGAATGCCGTGACTACCAAACCACGTGGATATCCATGCATACCACACCGTATCAACACCGCTCTATGCTAGTCGCCTGGAGGACTCTAATGCTAATCTCGGTCATCTCCAATGGGGTAAGGCCCAGACTCTGTGGAGGAACGTCACTGTCTAAAAGATGGTGTCAACCTGGAGAGGGGTCATGGCGAACTCTGCCTGTATACTCTGATGGGGGACTGAGGGTTTACTCCAAATCATCCGGAATCTCCGCCACTCTGTCGTTGAAATATCACTCCTCCAGAAAGGTGCTGCATACATGGCAGGTGGTCTCACCAGCGTGTCAAAAAGCCAACCCTTCGTCGAAGGGTCTTGGAAACATCGCCTCTCTAGTCGGGTCAGAGCACCCCGTCCTCCTGTGAGTCGTGCTGTACCCGCATGGATCATTGTGAAACCTGGTCCAATGAGCACTATCCCCAAATATGTGTAAGATTGCACTATCTCCACAGGCTCGCCACAGTATGTGAAGCTCTGGCGACAGGACACTGCTCGCGAGGTATTGAAGATCATAACCTTGGTTTTTCGAAGGTTAATTGTCAAGTCTCTCTCTTTGCAGAACATCTCCAGAGCCTCTAGATGTTTTTGCAGTCCCTTTGCTGAGGACGATGTCATCGGCGTACAACAATATCTGCACCATCAGGTCAGCTAGGAGTGAACCCTCTCCACCTAGGCGATCGACAAAAGAAGTGATCTCATCGATATAGAGCCCGAAAAAGAGTCGGTGATAGGGGGAAACCTTGTTTTACTCCGTAGTGCTCTCAACCCAATCTGATAGGCCTCTTGGGGCATGTACCCTCCCTCTGACGGACTCATACAGACTCATGACCCCCCAAATCATGATCTCTAGGAGCTGCAACTCCTGTAACCTCCTGATCAGGCGAGAGCGTGGGACATTATCAAATGCCTTACGAAAGTCTATGAAGCAAGTGTAGACTTTCTGATGCCACGACTCTGCCTCCTCAATAATAGCCCTGAGGAGGCGAAGTCAAGGCGAGGGTCCAAAGTGTGGCCAATCATAAGAGTGCGTTAGTTCCCAGTGTCCATGGGATCACCTATCTTGTGTATCGGTACTATGGTGGTGGTGCTCCATGTAGGTGGGAAGCCATGACATACGGCATAGTTGAACAATTGTGCTAGGGGGGGGGGGGGAGAGAGAGAGAGAGAGAGAGAGAGAGAGAGGGTTGTGGTTACTGGCTAGATCTAACATCAATCATGGTATCAATTGATTTCCAGGGTGAAAAAATACTTTTTAAACCGTATTTGCATCGATATGTGACACCTTACTTGGCTTCCCAGAGTATATCACCGCTTTGGTATGCTATTCGGAGAGCATCAGCTCATATAATTGTCCTCTCAAGTTATTCAGCTTTTGGTAAGTTTTGTATAAAATCCTTGTTATAAGTTTTGTTTTATTGAGATGTTATGGAGCTTCCTTTTGCAGAACATGTGTGTGTGTGCAAGTGCTGCCCCCCCCCCCCCACACACACAAGCCTCCACCCCAATTGGGTGTCTGGACTACATGAGTTCAAGTCCCATCCGCCATAGGCACGCTGGCTTTGTGCTGGTACAGTAAAATTGTCTTGTCCTCCACACTCCTCTCTTTTCAGTATAAGGCAATAAAGTGAAAAAGATTCATGGGTACATACATTGCAGAAGTATGTACATATGTATGTTTGTGCGCATGTGCATACACACGTGCGCATGTGTGTGTGTGTGTGTGTGTGTGTGTACATACATGCACACACGTGAACATGCTTGTACGTGTGGACACACACACATATAGATATACATTGTTATATGAAAATGAGTTAATGCCTATTTGGGGTGTTTAGTGGGTTTCAGCGGCATCGAGACAGGAGACCGTACGGAGGGTTTTGTAAAATCAACATCCATATGGAGTCTAGAGGGAAGTAGGTTGTCCTGCAGGCTACTGGACGTGACTCGTTTCATGCCAATCGGGTTACCGGAGCCCAAGATATGTAATTAGCTGTGCTTGTGTAGTGTCACACTCCCATGGAGGGGTGAGCCTTGTTAGTTATAAAATGGGTACGGCTCGGTGTAAAGGAGGGATAAAGATTTGGAGTGGTTGGGGAAGAAGCAGACTGCAGTGAAATAAAAAGTGTTCTTTTTGCTAAGCTTGATGGCCTCTCCCTCCTTCACTTTACTTCCCACGGTTGAGGGTCTTAAAGTTTTCTATCTCGTTACATTTGGAAGAGGGAAGCTCACAACAGGGCATATATGCTTGCTGCTCAAGAAGAGGGTGGACATATAGCAACATTTAAGAAGACACATGTTATAGCAAATGTTCCAAATCGACTGTTGTCATGACTTTCATATGTGAAGGACTTTCTTCTTTAAATCTTGGGAGGGATCCATAGTTGATGGCGATAAAGTGAAAAGGCACTTTGCAACGTTCTTTCCTTCTCGTCAAGTGATTCCTCTTGAAGAGCTTTATTGGTAACAATGGTACCCAAGTCGTTTGGCTTCAATGTTTTGACAAGAGCGAGCTTCTTTTGCACATTTTGCTCAAGAGCAGCCAAAGGAAAACGTTTGGATGTAAGGGAAGGTTGGGCTGGGTAAGCAGGAATGGTGGATGATGGAAGGACCTGATTGACCAGAGGAGTTTGGTGTTCCGGCTCACGGTTTGCCATCTATTAGTGGGAGGTTATCAAAACATAGATGTTGAGCTACACACAAGTCAGGTGGAGGATAGTTAAAAGAAATTTGTTCAAAAAATTAATTTCCAAGCTACGCAACCACTTTTGTTCAAGACATCAGGATTCAGGGATATGGTAGGTCTTTACTCAGAGGTGATTGTTGGAGCAACTGAGTGTGGGGCCTGCTGAACAACTATTCTCATAGTGGATAAAGTGGTTTAAGGTGGTGGTTGCTACTGGGTGTGATTTTGATGCACGCACTATCGTTGGTAGACAGGCATGAAAAACAATACTAGGAAGGCGAGTCATATGTAAGGTGCATATGTAAGGCGAGGCATAGAATTGATTGATGCAATCAAGCTGATTCGGAGTTATGGAGGTTGACACAAGATGACAAAGGAAAGATAAGCCAAGCAATTATTTATTGTGCAAAGGGGAGATGGGCAGCATCGAATTGAGCTGTTAGGCTGTTGTAAGGTTTAGTAAACGAGTTGAATACATTCAAAAGGCCTGCCCTGGAAGCTGAGAGAAGAAGAAGAAGAAGAAGAATAAGAAGAAGAAGAGAGAGAGAGAGAAAGGGGGTAGAGAGAAAGGGGGAGAAAAAAATGGGGAGAGAGAGAAAGGGGGAGAAAAAAATGGGGACCAAAATAGCAAAAAATCCACATCATTTTCCCTTTCTTAAACAGAAACATTTTTACTAAAGCCTTCCCTCCTCAGGGAAGGCCAAAAAGAAGACAACCCTGTGTGGTCTCCGTGCGCAGTATTTTGGCTGGTCTTATAAGGGTTCTTTCAGGCATATGAATTGACTGATGGGTAAACAGATACATAAACACTTGATGTAAATGGTGGCTCGCCATTACAAAGTCAATGGTTTGACTGAAACCCATGCTTATGAGCAGATTTTGACTGTTATTTTGGTTAACTCAGGCTGGTTCTTTAATGCATATAAGTTGAGTGACGGGTATGCAGTCATATGCTTGCTTGAGGCAAGTAGTTGCTAGAGGTTTGACATGCACCAGTCCACTTGGGGAAGCATTATAAAGCCAAAGGTTGACTTCAGGAATCAGCTAGGGTGCAGTTTTCGAGGGCTGATTTGAGTGACTTCAAAGGTTACTCTAATGCATGTAAGTTCATCAATAAATGCACAGAGTGTGATATAGCAATGCACAAAAATGGTAGAAGTTCCCATTCTTCGAGGAAAGGAATTGGAAGATACAAAGGTCTTGGTGTCTGTGGAGTTCAGTCTTCTAAGGTGACGGTTCTTAGAGCGTAGAGGATTTTATTGGTCACGTGAAGAAGGAATACACATGGTGATTATTAAAAGGGATGTATTTGGGTTCAAGGTCTTGACAAATATACACAAATGTGGTATGATACAATTTCCTTTGACGTTTGATCAAGTTGGAGAATGTATTGGGTATGTATTCCCTCATGATCTTTGGCTCGTCTATTATGTTGCTCCAGAGTTGCGTGTTTGACGTCATTCGTGGGAACGTGCAAGAGGTAGGGCGGGGTAAGCGTGAGAGTGAGGTGATAATTGGTGGGGAATGTCACCACAATGTAAATATCCTAAGTCAAAGTACAATTGACCATTTATCTAATCATAATTAAAGAGTTTTCATATGTGTTAATTATGGTCAAAGAGTTCTTTTAATGGTCAAAGAATTGACTACGGTCAAAGATACTTAACTCTGGTCAAGTAAACCTGACTTCGGTCGGGGAGACTTGGTTTATTATCAAGAGGGTTAACTGCGGTTAACTAGAGAACCACAGAGCTGACTACGGTCAGAGAGTGTTGACTTCGGTCAACGAGACTTGGCATGCGCCAAGAGGGTTAACTATGGTTAACCAAGATGTGCCAACTTCGGTTGGAGAGACTTGACTATAATTAAGGTGCCTCAACCCTTGGTCAAAGCCCCTTAATTATGATCAAGAGCGTTGACTTCGGTCAACCAAAGAATAAATATATTTTTTCATATTTGTTATGTGTGCACATGTGTTCAGTGGGGACGCCCACCGTGACTAGAATTAGTCCATAGTGTGTTATTTGCATGCAAAGCGCTAACAATTAATGGGTACCATGGTGGTGCGCTTTAATTAATTGTTGCAGGTAGGAAGAGTGATTTTCCTAAGCGCAATGGAGCCTGACAAGAGTCTAGGAGGCGGTTCGCGTGACCAAGTGCTTCGAAGACTCCGGAGTTGCCCTTAGTGGCATGTAATTAGGGAAGTAATGTAGAGTTTGACAAGTGGCTTGTTGCCAAGAAAGAGAGCCTAAGAGCTCATGTAATGATTCATTCACATTTGGATTTTGTATGAACAGCTTCCACGCTGAACTCATGTACTGCATTTTCTCTCTGATGAATAAAAACCTTGGGGGGGGTCCAGCCCGACGATTGTCCTGGGCCCTAGTGTATTTTGTTGAGAGAGAGAGAGAGGGAGAGAAAATGAGAGTGTCTTTGCTGTCTTTTACGAAGTGGGATTTCATTGGTATCAGAGCCTGTTATCAAGGCTTTTTCAAGCTTTGACGATCGGGCAGACAGAGCGTTGAGCAATAGATGTGCATTAGATTAACTTTTGTGCATAAGTCACCTACGATGAACAAGGGACTGCTCCGCTACGCGTGACGCCAAAACGGTGAAAAAAGGGCCAAGGTGTAGGCTTGGCATAGGAACGCTGAGGTTGTATGGCAGACTATCCCTTACACATCAGAAGGGCTCATGAGAAGGACGTGATGGTGACTCCAAGGGTTTGTGCTCTCCGTGCTTTGGGGTAGATCCAAGAGGCGCCTAACGGAAGAATTCAAAGCATAATTTAAGCGTAACCGATGGATACATCACGGGGTCATGCAACGTGACGATTCTTTACGCAATCCTTAAGTTTAGTGCTGTGAAGGTGCCGGGCCTACGGGCGTAAGCCAAACTACTTCTGTAGCCAGTCTGATATGTTGACGGAGCCCGCGACGGACGACGCCGGCCAGCCAGCCAGCTAGGGACGCTAACATCATCTGCTAACATGGTGCACACGTGGCAGAGGGGGTCCTGACAGGTGTTGACGTGGCATTGACACGTGGTAGGGTAGTCTTGACAGGTCAACAGACACGTGGCACACATGTGACGTGGCGGCCACACGTGCGAGTTGACGTGGCAACCAGGTGGCATGCATGTGCAGGTGCTGACGTGGCAGACATGTGGATGACATGGCAGTCCATGCTGGCAGACAGCTCAGTGGATGACGTGGCAGGACATGTGGCAGCTGACCTGGAGAGCCAGCTAGATAGCTGAGGTGGTAGACTTGAGGTTAAGCTAACCTAACTTTGGTTAGTGGACTGGTTAGAGGTCCAGTTAGTTGACCCAACCAGACCAATCTGGTCATTGTAACCAGACTGTGACCAGTCCAGTTAGTCTAGTTGCAGACTAACCAAACCAGAACCAGTCAGTCTGGTTAGAATAACCAGTAGTTACCCATCTAGTTACTGTCAAAAAGAAAAGAAAAGACAAAAAAGACAGTTGCAGAGATTGTTTCTGCTAGCAGTTTTCACCTATCTGAGAGAGTATTTACTGTCAGAAAAAGCAGAAATCAGAGAAAAATCAGAGAAAAATCGGCTAGTTTTCCAAACTAGTTTGGAACCGGCCTTTATCGAATGACAGCTCTTCAAGATTTCTTTGATTCTAGTTTTGTGACCTTTTCCAACCCTTAGTGTTGAACCGCAAAAGTTGTTCATTTAGCAAAGCTAGCACGTCGGACGACAACATATTTTGTTTGGTGACCGTGGACCAGAATCACCTGCGTTACTGCTATTTATCCTTAAATTGGAGCTGTAGTCTGTGGCAGAATTTCCGCTTAGTTGGTTGCTAATCAGGTGTGTTGCCGCTCAGATTTGCAATAGTAGTTATATTTAACTACCGCCTGCGGAGTTTGCCTGTGTGTGTTAAGTTGTTAACGTCCTCCAATCTCTGCAAATTTGCAGTCTCGAGCCTCTAGAGGTCCACGATCATCAACATAATTCGAAGTAGCTCACAGTAACTTGCGCAATTGCCCAAACTGTACTGTCGGTTGCTCTAATCATGTCTGATCAATGCCCCATCCTTTTTGAAACGATGCAGCCTATATATCTATCAGTAGCCTTTTAGGGGGTTGCATGCTAAAATGAATGATGCAGACAAAGATAGATTTCAGTTTCTTGTAAACTTTAAAGATTGCTTTTCCGATGTTTTGCCAGGGGAGTTAACCCCAAAGAGACCAAAAGATCATCAGATAGAGTTAATGCCTGGTAGTGAGCCACCAAAAAGACCACCTTATAGAGTCAATGCGACTCAGAGAGAGGAGATTATGGCTCAGGTACAAGACTTGCTGTCCAAAGGGTCGATTCAGCCTAGCTCATCTCCTTTTTGCTCACCACTACTTCTATTACAGAAGAAAGATGGTTCTTTTCGAATGTGCATTGATTATCGTGCATTGAATAAGATGACCATCAAAAATAGATTTCTGATACCCCGCATAGATGATGTGCTTGACCAGCTCAGAGGAGCAACAGTTTTCAGCAGGACAGACTTGAAGAGTGGCTATCATCAAGTCAGGATACAAACGCAAGATGTGCATAAGACAGCTTTTCGAACTACATTCGGGTTGTATGAATACTTAGTGATGCCTTTTGGGTTGACAAATGCTCCAGCCACATTCAATAGAATGATGGATTTCATCTTCCGAAAGTACAGGCATTTCACGGGTACTTTCTTTGATGATATCCTAGTCTTTTCAAAGACAGAAGAAGAGCACAGGGAACATCTTGCTTTGGTATTTCAAGAACTTCGAAATCATCATCTTTTTATAGTGTGTATGCATAAGTGTGAGTATGGTGTCTGTGACAGGAGAGGGGTCGAGAAGCTGAAGTCCTTGGAGTTGTTACTAAACTAAATATTCATTAACTCCTATTTTTGGTGAATGAAACCCCCTCAAGCAGCGCCAACGCGGGGGGGGGGGGGGGGGGGGGGGAGCTCTGTGAACGAATATGGCAACAGCCACAGGCTAGGGGGTGGAGCAAAAGGGCTGCTCCTGTTCCGCAAACAGCTGCAACCAGCAAGGCTGCAGAAAGGTGGGGGGAAGGCGTGCTGGTGTGCGAGCAGTAGAGATGGAGGAGACCACAGGGGAGGCGAAAGGGTGCAGATAGGTGAGGGGATGTCTAACCGATAAGGAAAGAGGGGGGGGGGGAGGGCAAGTAGGAGCTGGGTGAGGGAGCTAGCAAGAGGGCTGAGCAGGGAGAGCAGTTTGCACACATACATGGGATGGAGGAACTACCCGTGTTGAACCTTCTTGGCATCGAACCAAGACAATAGTCTCGATTGTGGACATTGAAAAGGGGGGGGTGTTGGAGTTCAATGCTCCATCCTTTGTAATCCTTGACTACAGCTTAGTTTCTCACCTCTAAGGCCCCCATATGAGGAGAAACCATGAGCTTGTTAGCATAGGTAAAAATGAGATGCAGATGCTTCATATGGAAGCCTCCTATGACCATGATGGGAGGGGCTGCATGTTTACAATAGGTCTTGGCTGCCCAAGATAGCTCCAAGCTGTCCATGGGGATGATGATGTGGCTCACAGCCACCTACACATCACCCGAGGTGATAACATGGCATGCAGGCCACGTGGCAATCTCAATGAGCTACTGTAGTCACCTATGCTGTTGGCATATGATGTGGCAGTGGGCACATGTAAAGGTGCAGCAACGTGGCATGGGTTGGCAGCTAATGTGGCCTAGCCACATGGTCCTTCACCTATTGTCTCAGGAGGTGTGCAAGGAATGCTCCAGTAGAGGAGATATTGTACCTATGGTGGAGCTTCGGTTTTCAGCCTAATAGGGCTACGTATATTCAGATCTAAATTGTCGCTTCGATGCTCTGTCTTGTATGAATATTCTTGCTTAAAGATTGCTTCTGCTGATGTGCAATACATGTATGGTGACATCACTCACTCAACTGGTACCCATCTCACCCCTTGCTCTCCCCTCTAGCTCTCAGGTGGCCTGGTTTTCAATAGAACTGTTCATATGGGGGGAACTGGGCTTCTTGCACACTTCGACCCCCATTGCTTCCGGGTCCACTATCTTGATATTGGCAAGGTCAGATATTTCTGACACAGTTTCGGCATGCAAGATTACGTGTAAGTGCTGCAAAAGTATCCACAGGGTGGCTTGGCAGACGGCTATCCTTTCTCACAGCAAGGGAGGATTAACTACTCCGCGGGTCTTTAGAAACCCAGTATAGCTGCTTATGCTTGGGCACTGATGACGACATAAGTGTTGCTTTGCTTGCTAAGTATGTCTTCCTTTTGTTTTTCAAAAAAGTTTTTGCTACCTCTTTTTCTTCTCTTTCGTTCTCTTTTATTTTCCTGTGTACATTTTTGGACTTTAGAACAACAAAAAATCTACATTTGTATGATTGGATATATTCTAGTCTTATAAAGGTATAATTAATCCAGAGATGTAGAGCCGAGTCTTCTTGGGGAATCTTTTTGTGCCAGGCCTCACCCTAGGCTTAAAACCATGGAAGCTCCTAGCATAGCCTACTTGGGAACACCCCCGGGGGGCAGGGCGGAAGGGAGGGGGGAGGGCCCATAGTTGCACTTTCATAGAGGCTTTCCTCATGGGAAAGGGCTCCTCAATGATGAAGACCTTGACGAGGGCTTTCAATGTATGGGAAAGAATTGACTTTCAAACAATGAAACCACATTCTAGATGGGGCTTTTGTTCAATTTCAAGCACTGCATATCGTCTACCGTTATTCGCCATGTAGGGGGTGAAAAATGAGTCACTAAGGCCTGCTTGATCTGCAAAGGCAAGTCATTTGTACTCACTAAATACATCATTGAGGCCTTTACTTGCCAATGTAAGGTTTTGTGATGTAGTATATATGTTCTAGATGGTGCTCCTAAAGTGTTGACCTGAATTCCTTGGGTGCTTAGATTGTTTGTGCACATACTGGCCTGGATAGCATCACAGAAACTATTCTCTCAGGCATCTATATTTCTTTTAATGATATGCATGATTGGCTCATTGAATCCCATCCATCAATGTTTTATCTCTGATACTTCTTTTTGCTTATCACTACGTTCCAATTCGTCTGCCGTTTTTGTTAAATTGCAAAGGCGATTTTGACTGATATGCTGTATACCCTTGAAATTAGGATATTTACACCATAAGGAATCATCAAAATGAATTTATTTTGTCAATGCAGAGAAATATAGTCCTCAATGGATTTGGCTGCGTGATGAGTTGAAAAGGGTTGATAGAAATGTGACACCATGGTTGATAGTGCTCATGCATGCACCATGGTATAACAGCAACACTGTCCATTATATGGAAGGAGAAAGCATGCGTGTTGAATTTGAGCCATGGTTTTTGAAGTACAAGGTCGATATTGTGTTTGCAGGACATGTTCATGCATATGAAAGATCTGTAAGTTTCAACTATTTTCTTGCTTCACTGAGAAAAAGCTCACAGCCTATTTCCAATTTTAGGGTTGAACTTGAAAATCATAAAATAGTCAATACCCATGGATACTATTCTATGCTTTGCAGCATAGAGTCTCCAATGTGGCATATAATATAGTCAATGGGGAGTGCACACCTGTGCAAGACAAGTCAGCACCAGTTTATATTACAGTTGGTGACGGTGGCAATATTGAAGGGCTTGCTGGAATGTAAGAGCAGACATACAAGCTCATTGTTTGAGTTTCTTCCCTTTGTATTACTAGACAATTTTTGAAGTAGTCTATCTTGCTTATGACAATGTGGATATAGCTTGCAGTTGGTGAAGACATTGATGTTTATTGTTGTCGTATCACTTTGTATTTTTTATTAAATGAAAATGACCCTATGAGATTTTGGTAAATTTCTCGAAATAGGCCTTAGGTATGTTTTACACACACACACACACACACACACACACACTCGCACGCACGCACGCACGCTATCAATCTTTTAGCTATGTATGTATGTCCTACCCACAACCACATACGTGTATACGTGTGTGGAGAGAGAGAGAGAGAGAGAGAGAGAGAGAGAGAGAGAGAGTTTATTAAAGTCTTTGGAAGACGGATGGGTCTATGAGACTGTGAAAAACCTGGTACAAAACGAGCATCCACACCAATGCAGAATGCAAAAATGCAAAATGATAGTACTTAGTACAACATAGTTATGTCAGTGGTCGACTACATATCAATCTCATCATCATCATCATCATCATTATCATTATCATCATCATCATCATCATCAACATCAGGACATCAGGGTGGATGGGGAAATGGAGGCATATGAAATCGGCGATAGAGTGTTGTCGGATGATCACGGGGCAGCTCTGTGATGTCTCCTGGTCATAGCTGTGTGCCTAACAAGGGCCACAGTAACCCTTGTCAGCCGGGCTCCGACTTTGAAGAGGGGATATACCCAAGTGTGATCTGCGCGTCAACCCTGTGTCTGAGTTGTTGGATCACTGGTTCTGGGTTACGATCATGTCGAGGCCTCATCTCGTGGGGGTCCATGTGATCTGGCAGGAAGAACTCCGTGATAGAGCTCTGAGAGGGATTTTCCAAGGAAGAAGTCTGCTCCTGTCTCCGTGATCGAAGTATCCTCCTACCTCATGAATGAAGCCCGCCAAACATCTCTGGTCTGGATAGAAGGGAATCGGGACAAAACCCTAGAGCTATTTCTGAAGAGACAATAGAAACGCCCTCGGATCTCATAGTAAACAGGGCACCTAAAGATGAAGTGCTCCTCCGTCTCAACCTCCTGCATGTCGCATAATGTGCATATGCGCCTCTCCCTAGGTAGGCCCTCTGCTTTGCCGCTCTCGATACGAAGTCTATGTGAGGAGACCTGGAACTGCCATATGTGAGAGGTCAGGGACTGGCTGATTTGGGATGTCATATAGTGTGTGTGCATAGTTATACCAGACCTGAGTGTCAGCGAGTGGTGAGGGGGACCGTCCCTCTAGAAATCTCCGCCAACAGTCCTTAGAGTTGTTACTAATAAAAATGTTCTCAGTAGTTCCTCATTCCAGCGAACAAAATCGAGTTTCTTTCTACGTACCAGTCGATGATACCTTGATTTTGACCATAAGGTACCATTACAGTTCCAAATGGTGCAGGATAGGGTCTTGGAGATCTGAGTCTCATAGATCCCGCCTTCCTATGTGGGAGGGGAGCTGGGGGCCTATAAGAAGTCGTCCATCTCGTACTACTGCCCACTTCCCATCTTTACAGGCCTGATCCTGTTGCTGCAACAGGGAGCGCCTCTCCTCAATCTGTAGGAGGTGAGGTCATCATCCATGGAGATCGCTAACTGATCTTGGAGGACTGACCCGCACCGTAAAGCTGAAAGTTGTGCCTGAGCGTCATCGAACTGTATGATCAGCGGCTGCTCTCAGTTGGGGTCTCTCCCCACCTGCCACACTCTCTCGATCCTGTGCTTAGCTACGCCCAGAGTAGCAGCCACGAAGACAGTCGCATCTGTCATCAGTGTAGCCTTAGTGCGCACGATCCCACGGACTCTGATGTTGAGTGAAACCGGCCTCTAATCACTCAGAGGGCAGTGGAACTAAACCTTTAATCACTTCAGCACTTATTTACAGCTCACAAAGCATATATCACAACCATTAACCGTTGCATGATCACCATTTTGCATTTACCCATTTGTTCACAAACAAAACCACTGAAAAAGGGATGGAGGCTAGAATGCCCCTGCTCAACAAACATAGAGAAGTGCACCCGATTGGCCCCAAACACCGTGGCGCTCCTTTTGGTATTTCTTTATATTTCACAGTGAAATGATTACAAGTTGCATCTGGGAGACCTTCCCTGCAACTGAGCACGTAGCCCCAATTCACTAAGCCTTCGCAAGGCTTTCCAGCATAGAACACCATCACATAAGTGCACTTAACCCATAGGCTCAACCCAAAGGCATTCTCTTTTCCGAGTGCAATTCCATTGGCTGTCCAGATGCAATCACACTGCACCCTAGCTGCTGCACTCTCTTTGAGTGGTTTCCAGATGGCATTCACAAAGCTTTTCAAAGCTCCAAAATAAAATCAGCAAAGTACTCAACCAAAGAATGACTCATGTAGCATTGCCTGGGCACCTGTGAGCCAAGAAAGAGGCGGCACACGAGGCCAACCAATAGCTTATGGCAAAAAGAAATTGCAACAGTAAAATCACAACTCGCCAAGCCCTGAAAACTCGAACCAAGTCCTCAATCGCCAAGAGGACA
This sequence comes from Dipteris shenzhenensis, assembly GCF_047967505.1. Taxonomy (NCBI): domain Eukaryota; kingdom Viridiplantae; phylum Streptophyta; class Polypodiopsida; order Gleicheniales; family Dipteridaceae; genus Dipteris; species Dipteris shenzhenensis. The sequence goes on along the minus strand of NC_141622.1, from coordinate 25,721,161 downwards.
TAGTAGCCAATGCCCAATTGCATTCTCAGCCAAAGATGAGTGCAAAGGCATGAAGAAAGAGCATTTACAAGAGCCGACCAGCAAGAATTCCACTGAAAAATGCAAAAAGAAGCACTTCTCTCGCGAAGAAATGGGAGTTCTTGGGCTCAAAAGAAGCGTGCTTCAGAGAGGAATGCATTGAGAAGGTTTTGGGGAAGTTTCATCGCCGGAAAGTCCTCCAAAACTGAGAAAAACCAGTCAACCAGCGCGTGGGACCACTCGAAATTCAACAGAAAGCTGTAGCTTTGCAAGAGGAGAGGCCCAAGAGGCGGTAGAAGCAAAAACGTCCAGAAAAAGCCACTTTTGCAAATTCGACCAGCAAATGAAGTGCTCAGCTCCGCCCGTTCTACCAAACACACGGAGGGAAAAGCATATCACTACGAAGGGGAGGCAGAGGGGAAGCCATCGGGCCAACCGGAAGTCGAGGAATCCAAACGGGTGAGGAGGTATGAAGAAAAACGGAATTGAGCTGAAGAAGGCTGAAAAACTAGTCCAAAATCTCAACAAAGGGAGAAGATGAGAGAGAAAACCACACATGTGAAGTTTTGAAGGCCCAGGAAGGTCCAGGAATGGCAAAGGAGCATGTAGAAGGCACTAGAGCCACCTAGAACTCTAGGGGGGCCACTGAAGGTACATGGCCCTCTAGGGGGCCCATTAAAAATGCCACATCATCATTTCCCAACAACCACTCTTTTAATTCCTTGGAATGCCTTTGGGCCTAGGGATTAATTACGCTTATGTGCTAGGCACCATGCCGCGTTTAATTACACATTATTAAGCCCACGCTTTGACTTTTCAAACCAAAGTTGTCACGGTCTTGTAGTACATTAAAGTACTTAGAATTTCACGCCCCCGTGACATTGAGAGCCTTACTGGCTCTTTGCTGGTGCTCCGTGAGGGTAGCCGAAACGGTTGTCCTTGTAGGTTCCTGTTTGGCCACGTTGACCCATCTAGAAGTCTCCTTTACACATTGCATGCTCGCGATCTATGCCTCAACAACTGGGGTGCTCCCTAGGACTCTGCGTATGGCGGTGACCTTCTGCCGGGGTTGCGAGATATCTTGTCTGAGTCCCTGAATGAGATCAGCGTGGTCTTGAATGTGGTCTTGAATGGCATGAGCTGCTCTTGTATGACGCGGCCTTGCTCCTAGGTGAAGCAGACCTGCTTCTTTGCGAAGCGTGTCAGCTCCATCTCGCACTCACGGATACTTTGTACCTCCATCAGCAAGGTCTCCTAGGCCTCTGGTGGGTCAGCTCGTTCGTGTCCTAGCTGAAAGTGGAAGAGCTGTGGCATAAAAGTATGCGGATGAGGCCGGAGGCTGGATGGTGACTGGGTGAAGTAGGTACGATATGGAGATGACAGTGGCATGGATGAGGCGAGCTCAACGGGGTGTGGGAGCACAGGCTGGCTGAGCGGGAGAGGGGAGAGAAAGGTCGAGGCATAATGCAGAGCAGTGTATGACACCTCTGAAGTAGGTGTCATAAGCGGTGAGAGGGCTGTAATAGGAGAGGAAGGGAGGGATTCAATCTGTGCCAACCCCCCTATCCTAGGGGAGAGGGAAGAGGCTGATGCCATTGGTATATCGCTGCCGTAACTGTAGCTGGGGGGATGTAGAGGCTGTAGCTGAAACCAAGGCTGAAGCTGAAGCTGAAGGTGAGGATGTAGCGGGGGCTGAAACTGGAGCTGAAACTGAAGCTAAGCGGCGGCTGAAGTAGAAGTAGAAGTAGAAGTGGAGACTGAGGCTGAAGCTAAGTCTGAGGTGGATCCCGCTTTTGCTTTGCTATCAACCCCAAGTCCGCTTCGGTTGTAGCATGTGTTCACATCCTCGAGTTTCAGTTGTTGTGTTTGCTGTTTTTTTTGGTCGTTTTCTTGGTTTTGTCCATCTCTTTATCTCCTTTCCCCATTTCTTTGGGCTGACTTCTATGTCCTTTGTACAGGTCCTAGTGCAAGAGCGGGAGTGGGAGCACGAGCCCCCCCCCCCATGGCGGAAGGCACACCCGGGGCTCGACCTGAGGGTTCGATAAAGAGGCGGGGGTGGTTCGGTGTGGCGGCCGGGGACGCAGAGGCAGAAGCGACGGGAGGGGAGCCACCAGCAGGGAAGGGCAGCAAGGCAGAAGGTAGGGCTGCCCGAGGGGGAGCGAGGCAGAGCAAGGAGGGGGGCGGCGGAAGGGGACCCGCCAACGAGGGAGGGCAGCATGGCTGAAGGTGGGGTGGTCGGAGGGGGAGCGGGGTGGACCAAGGAAGGGTTGTTGCAAGGAGGGGCGGAACGTGGGGGCCGGGGGGGGGTCGTCTGAGGCAGCCGGGGGCTGTGAGGGCAGAGAGGCAGCCGGGCTGAATAGTTGCAGGCGGAGGAGCTGCAGTAGCAGCGGAGGAGGAGCTGTAGTGGCGGGCGGGGGAGCAGCAAAGAGAGAGAGAGAGAGAAAGAAAGATATATTAACGTCTGCAAGAGGCCTCACGGGCCTATGAGACAAAGTGTGAATCTAAAATGTACCTCATACAAGCCACTGAGAGCTGAAGCAAAGGGTTCACTAAGACCCTTGCTGAAAACTGAAAACTGAAAGCGAAAGCTAAGTGCTTACATGCTAAACTAGTGAACAAAATACTAGAGTAGCAAAGTAATAGAAGAGTGTCAGGTGCTCAGGGTTAGCACTCCTAGTACATGCTCAGGTTCTACATATCTAGGTAACCTCATGGTCCTCTGATGTGATGCAAAGAGCTCAGGTATCTGTGTCTGTCGAGCTGTCTCCCGTGGTGCCAGGGGGCGTGCTCTCTCTTAGATCTCTGTTACAGCGAGAGTAATACCTTGTCTTTGGCGGTCTCCTCTGAGGAGGGCTGAGATAGGTCGAACCTCAATCGTGCATGCTCTGGTCGCCCCACGTGTCGTGTGTGGTCTCCGCGTCTCTCGTCGAGCCACATCGTGGTGACCGGCCTCACTGCTCATTCATAGTGCTCTTGGCTCCTTGAGCTCCTACCCCTCGATCTCATCTGGCGTTGGCTCAGATGCATGAAAATCAGTGATACGTGTCTGTGCTTGGTCTAGCTTGGTGTCCTGAGGCATCCACTGTAGCTGATCTCTGGCCTGTCGCACAAGGGAATCCCTGTGTCCGTGCATCTCAATCAGGTAGAGCCCAATGCAAACCTGATCGGGGAAATGTATCAATCGAGTGAGTGGTCCGAAGCCGAGCCCCTCCTGAAAGAGACTATGGTATCTCATAGTAGGCCGGACAAACACATAGAAAATGCTCCTCTGTCTCAACCTCCCCCATGGTGCATCCGCTGCTCTCTAGGCACAGGTGGGACGAGACTCGTATCTGTCCGATAGCAATCCGCAAGGTGTGAGACTCTCCTATCCTAGAGGTACTGGGCCTGATGATGAGACCATGCTCTGATATCCTCAGAAAGTGGTCATGATAGAACTGGGTTTTGGTGGGGAACTCTTGATCCCCTCCCCAACCCCGAGATGTGTGAAGCTAGAGAAGGTCTAACCGTATGATGCGGTTAATCTCATCATGTGGAAGGAGCTCCGCTCGTGTATCCATGCTGTACTGAAAGGGGGAGAGCCTATCCATTTGAATACCGTGGCTATCAAACCATGTGGACACCCGCGCATACCATGTTGTATCAAAGCCTCTCTCTGCCAGGGGTCGGGATGACTCCAGTGCCATTCTCAGTAATCTCCACTGAGGTAGGGCCCAAACTTTGTGGAGAAACATCACAGTTTGGAAGATGGTGTCCACTTGGAGAGGTCATGGCGAACTCTGCCTGTAAGATCTGATGGGGAATTGAAGGCTTACTCCGAATCATCCCAGATCCCATGATCATCTGTAGCCTCTCAAATCCTTTCCAATCAGTAGCTGAAAGGTCACTCTCCCAAAAAGGTGCTGCATGCATGGCAGTCGGTCTCACGAGAGTGTCAAAAAGCCAGCCCTTCGTCGGTGAATCCTGGAAATGCGCCTGGAAGCAATGTCTCTCTAATCGGGCCAGCGGGCCCTTCCCTCGTGTGAGTTGTGCTCTGGCGGCATGGGTGATCGTGAAGCCTGGTCCGATGAATAATGCCCCTAGGTATGTGTAGGACTGCATTATCTCCACTGGCTCCCCACGATAAGTGAAACTATGTTGACGTCGATGTTGATGAAGCACTGCTTGGGATGTATTGAAGATCATAACTTTGGTTTTCCTAAGGTTGACTGTCAGGTCCCTCTCTCTGCAGAACATCTCCAAGGCCTCCAAGTGTTTCTGCAAACCCTCGGCTGAGGACGAAATGAGGACTATGTCATCTGCATAAAGTAGTATCTTTACCATTAAATCAGCCAATAGGGAGCCCTCTCCTCCTATGCGATCAACAAAGGATGTGATCTCATCAATGTATAGCCCGAATAGAGTTGGTGAGAGGGGGCAGCCCTGCTTCACCCCTATGGTGCTCCCAACCCGATCTGATAGCCCCCCAACTACGCGGACTCGCCCTCTGACGGACTCATATAGACTCATCACTCCCCAGATCATGAACTCTGGGAGATGCATCTCCTGTAGTCGACTGATCAGGCGAGAGCGAGGGAATGTGTCACAATCCTTTCGAAAGTCCACGAAGTAAGTGTGGACCTTTTGGTGTCTCGACTTCGCCTCCTCGATGATGGCTCTCAAGGTAAAAATATGTTCCAGTGTGGAATACTGTCTCCGAAAGCCTGCTTGCCCAAGAGCCCACTGTCCATGGTCCTCTGTATAACTATTGATCGCCCTCTCCAGTGTCGATCCATAAATCTTATCCAGAGTGTGGCCAATCATGAGAGTGCGGTAGTTCCTTGTATCCATGGGGTCTCTGCCATAAGGTACAATGGTGGTAGTGCTCCAAGTAGGTGGGAATCCATGACATACGGCATGGTTGAACAGCTACGCTAGAACCGGGGCCAAGACCGCTTGTCCATGTGCAAAGTGCTCTGTACATAGCTCCTCATGGTCTGGTGCTCTCTGGTTGTGCAGACGAAGGAGGGCATTCCTCACGTTCTGCGCAGTGAACAAGTGACAAGTACTTTTCAGCCTGTTAGCATTGTAGGATACAGGGAGATGGGTAGAGACGCACAGTGGTATCTTGATCCAAACCCCGTTGTCCTGGCTCTTGGATCTTGGAGGCTTTGGTTGTATGGAGGTTCTCCTATTAGATCCTTGTAGTGGGATCCAGGGGCATGGGAGTGGATAGATGAAGGGCACCGAGAGAAGAGCATCCCCTTCTTTCGTTACACGGTCAGAAATGCCAGGAGATTCCAACTTAGTTGTAGAGGTTGGAGGCCCTCTAGAGCTCCTCATTGGGATACTTTTCAGATTTCTGCAGAGATGCAAAAAAACTTTTGGAGGAGCCTTTGGAAATCCCTCAAGAATAGGAAAATCATGTTATTCATTTGACTTACTACTCATGGAGGGATTGCAGTGAACCTGTGGAGATCTAGGTTCAGGGCTGACCCTACATGTCCTCGATGCCACTCAACGGTTGAGTGAGTGCAGCACTCCCTTTGGGAGTGCACTCAGGCGAGGACGATTTGGAAGGGTGTTGCTAGGATACTTTGCATTTTTCATAGAGCACCCTTCTTCTTGACCTGGGGATCAGTTGCTTGGTTGTCACTCACTAGTTCACAGGCTTTCTTCGAGGGACATGACACGGACACAGCTTTCTTTGTTCGACGACACCTTGTGGAGTCATGCTCCCTCCGGGATGTAACGTTTACTCGATTCAGAGCTCCCCACGACACATCTTTGGAGATTCTGGCTAGTATTACATCATGGCATATTTGGAGAGCCAGATGTATAGAGGCTTTGGAGGACTCCCAGGTTCATCTTTCTCAGACTATGGCTAGTATCTGAGCAGATACTATACACACTTTGATGGCAATTTGGGCGAACATACAGGGAACCTCTAGGACTGCTACTACTAGGAGGGTTGCTTTTCTCAGAGTCTGGAGGGGTTTTCCTTTCTTCTTTGACTCTCCTGGAGGAATGAGGTGGCATTTTCAGCCGCCACCTTGGATTTTTGTTTGCTCATTCTAAGCTGTTTTTTCTCATGCTTGACATGATGTACTTCCGCACTTGAGCTTGCTCTGCAGTTTTTATTCATACTTAATGAAGTACTTTTCTTGCCAAAAAAAAAAACAAGTGACAAGTAGTGGGTCTAGGCATAGAGGACATATCTGCTGGCATCTGACCTAGAATGTCATATAAGGAGCATGCATATTTGTGCCAAATCTGTGGGTCCGTGATAGAAATGGGCCGTTTCCCCTTCGATAGGAGTCCCCAGCCGATAGTCGGGTCTCCCCCTCAAAAGGATCCGACCACCTCATCAATCCTATGAGTGAGAAAAGTTTGCTTCTTACGTCATGTCATCTGATGTGAGATGTGATGCACCTCAGACGAGGTCAGGTGTCCCAGGGCCTGCTTGCGTGTGAGGTGAGCTCTCATCTCCTTACACTCATCATCATACCAAGGGTTTTGAGGCATCTTCCTAGTCGGAGCAGGTGTGGGTCAAGTCGTAGGGAAAGATATGATGGCAGCCTTGTGTACCACTGAAGCCAAAGTGGCTGAAACTTGAGCAAGGTCTACCTCTGCTCGGTGTAGGATCGGAAGCTCTCGAGCTAAGTGACTCACGTAAACTGGATCGAGAGTCCGGTCAAAGTGAACATGGATCCGAGTAGGCGCATGGAGGACTCTCTCTGTGACGGGCCTGCTAGTGGGAATACAGAATGTCAGGTATGAGTGATTAGAACCCAGTGGGGGAGGGGGTACTACAAAATCATGAAACTTAGATGCGAAGGCAAGGGAGCCCATCAGGTAGTCCACTGTGCTTGTCCCCCCTCCATGTGGGAAACAAGTGAGTCCATCGGATGATGGCCATCTCTGAAGGCCATTGGATATGATCAGATCATATACTGCTCCCATCACAAGTAGGCGCCAGCCATACCCTGTGACGTGTGGAGCATCTGCTGAGTGTCTCACTATCCCGAGCTCAACTGCATCTAACTTTGGTACTATGAGGGAATCGGATGCAAAGTCAAGTAGTCCCACCTGGTTGTCCCCGGACTGCAGTCGGCTCTAACTGGAAAGCATCAAGGTAAACCTGCAATATCACAGGTGAATCTGCCAGTTCACCTCCCTCCATCCATTTCGCATCGAGTGATGGGTAATTTTGAAATTTTACCAAGTAGCGACGGATAACTTTACCCTTGAGCTTTCTATCTCTGTGTGCCAGAATCTGCTCTGGGACCAGAAGTTCATCCTGTTCTTTCACTTCAGGCTGCACCTCATCAGGTAAATCGTCGGGAATATCTCCATGATATTGCTTTAATAAGCTCACATGAAAGGCATTATGTATCTTCCAATGCGGAGGCAACTTCAGCCTGTAAGCTACCTCGTCTATCTTTTCAGAAACCTGGAAAGGACCATAGTAACGCATGTTCAGCTTTGTGTACAACCTTTCCTTGCCTTTCTTATTTTTCAGCCTTGCCTTCTGAAAACGCAGCAAAACCCAATCACCTTTTGTGAATACCAATTCCCTGCGGTGCTTATCTGCTGCTCTTTTCTGCTTGTCCTGACTTCTTTGCAAGGCATATTTGATCTTCTTGTAAGCCTCTTCAAGGCTTTCCACAAAACGATCAGCTTCGAAGATTTTCTCTTTTGTATGCAAAATGGGAGGTATCTTCCTGGTAGCTTCCACTATTTCAAAAGGTGCTTTACCTGTGGATGTGTGCACCGTATTATTGTAAGCATATTCCAGCAAAGGCAAATAATGCTCCCATTTGCTTTTGTGGTCTGAGACATAGCATTTAAACATATCCAAGATGATAGAGTTTTCCTGCTCCGATTTTCCATCAGACTGAGGGTGAAAAGATCACGAAAAATTCAGAGTAGTGCCCATATTTTCAAACAGCCCTCTCCAAAAGAGGCTGGTCATCCTCGGATCTCTATCACTGATTATGGATTCAGGCATCCCATGATACTTGAAGACATGCTGCAGAAACAATTTGGCCATTTGATCTGCTGTAATTATCTTTCTTACTGGCACAAAGTGGGCTTGTTTGCTAAACCTGCAAATTATTGTCCACAATCCATCATGTCCAGTAGGAGCATGTCAAAGGTCTGGCACAAGACGGACTGCACTGCTGGCAAATTACTGCCAGTGAGTATGATTTCTGCCTGTCAAACTTTACTTTCTGACAAACCATGCATGTTCTCACATATTCTTCCACATCTTTCCTCAAAGATGGCCAATAAAAGTATTGCTTCACCACCATCCTTAAATTTGATATATATTTGATATTGGCTCTCCCAAAGATGGCTGTATATTTGCAGCATTCCCTTCACTAGGGAGAGCCATGCTTGGCTGAACATTAGGCATGGGAGCATATGCTGTGGCTTGCATGCCTGGCTGCATTCCCACATTGTCATACATGGCTTGCTTTCTATGCCCAATTGGCGGTGAAATCAACATAGCATCAAAGATAGAATCTGTACCAAAATATTCAGGTTGCTGCCTCAAATATGGCTGAGGTGGTTGAGCCACATTTATGGACTGCACATTATTATTTTGAGGAGTAGAAGTACCCAAACCAAGGCCTTGTGCTGGCTGCTCATACTGTTGCACTGGCTGTACTTTTTGTACCTCTTTCTTAAGTGCTCTTTTGGGTGATTCCTCTCTCTTGGAAGTCACTTTCTGAGTCATTTTTTATGGCTGTCCCTCATGGGAAACTGATGCATGAGTGTGCGGTCCGCCATGAGAAGCTGATGCATGTGTGTACTCACTCTTTCCGTGCTTGTGCTTTCTTGATTTCTTCTTCTTCTTGGCATTTGTTTGCACAATCTGAGCCAAATTTTGAGCCAGCTGAGTCAAAGCAGTCACTGCACTTGCAAGCTGTGCATTCAACATAGTAGCATCATCGGACTCACTGCTAGAACTAGTATCACCGTTGAGCTCAGTTGTAGCTTCATGTGTGGCCTGCTCAAAAGGCATTTGTTGTGCTCCCTACACTAGTTGGATCATTAAGGCTTTCCTGCCTTCTCCTTTGAGGAGTTGTGGAGCTCTCTTGCTCATGGGTACTCACCATGTTTATGGTTGTAATATTCAGCTGTCAAAAAGTGCAGCAAAGATATCCTTCCACCAAACTACCGAGGCCCACCTCTTGAGAAAGAGTGTGTGGTATTTCGGCAATGGAACCAATGAAACCGGCCTCTAATCACTCAGAGGGCAGTGGAACTAAACCTTTAATCACTTCAACACTTATTTACAGCTCACAAAGCATATATCACAACTATTAACCATTGCATGATCACCATTTGGCATTTACCCATTTGTTCACAAACAAAACCACTGAAAAAGGGAAGGAGGCTAGAATGCCCCTGCTCAACAAACATAGACAAGTGCACCCGATTGGCCCCAAACACCATGGCGCCCCTTTCGGTATTTCTTTATATTTCACAGTGAAATGATTACAAGTTGCATCTGGGAGACCTTCCCTGCAACTGAGCACGCAGCCCCAATTCACTAAGCCTTCGCAAGGCTTTCAAGCATAGAACACCATCACATAAGTGCACTTAACCCATAGGCTCAACCCAAGGGCATTCTCTTTTCCGAGTGCAATTCCATTGGCTGTCCAGATGCAATCACACTGCACCCTAGCTACACTCTCTTTGAGTGGTTTCCAGATGGCATTCACAAAGCTTTTCAAAGCTCCAAAATAAAATCAGCAAAGTACCCAACCAAAGAATGACTCATGTAGCACTGCCTGGGCACCTGTGAGCCAAGAAAGAGGCGGCATAGGAGGCCAACCAATAGCTTATGACAAAAAGAAATTGCATCAGCAAAATCACAACTCACCAAGCCCTAAAAACTCGAACCAAGTTCTCAATCACCAAGAGGACGTAGTAGCCAATGCCCAATTGCATTCTCAGCCAAAGAGGAGTGCAAAAGCATGAAGAAAGAGCATTTACAAGAGCCGACCAGCAAGAATTCCACTGAAAAATGCGAAAAGAAGCACTTCTGTCGCGAAGAAATGGGAGTTCTTGGGCTCAAAAGAAGCGTGCTTCAGAGAGGAATGCATTGAGAAGGTTTTGGAGAAGTTTCATCGCCGGAAAGTCCTCCAAAACTGAGAAAAACCAGTCAACCAGCGCATGGGACCACTCGAAATTCAACAGAAAGTTGTAGCTTTGCAAGAGGAGAGGCCCAGGAGGCGGTAGAAGCAAAAAGGTTCAGAAAAAGCCACTTTTGCAAATTTGACCAGCAAAAGAAGTGCTCAGCTCCGCCCGTTCTACCAAACACACGGAGCGAAAAGCATATCACTACGAAGGGGAGGCAGAGGGGAAGCCATCGGGCCAAACGGAAGTCGAGGAATCCAAACGGGTGAGGAGGTATGAAGAAAAACGGAATCGAGCTGAAGAAGGCTGAAAAACCAGTCCAAAATCTCAACAAAGGGAGAAGATGAGAGAGAAAACCACACAAGTGAAGTTTTGAAGGCCTTGGAAGGTCCAGGAATGGCAAAGGAGCATGTAGAAGGCACTAGAGCCACCTGGAACTCTAGGGGGGCCACTGAAGGTACATGGCCCTCTAGGGGACCCATTAAAAATGCCACATCATCATTTCCCAACAACCAGTCTTTTAATTCCTTGGAATGCCTTTGGGCCTAGGGATTAATTACACTTATGTGCTAGGCACCATGCCGTGTTTAATTACACATTATTAAGCCCACGCTTGGACTTTTAAAACCAAAGTTGTCACGGTCTTGTAGTACATTAAAGTACTTAGAATTTCATGCCCCCGTGACATTGAGAGCCTTACTGGCTCTTTGTTGGTGCTCCGTGAGGGTAGCCGAAACGGTTGTCCTTGCAGGTTCCCGTTTGGCCACGTTGACCCATCTAGAAGTCTCCTTTACATATTGCATGCTCGCGATCTATGCCTCAACAACTGGGATGCTCCCTGGGACTCTGCGATATCTTGTCTGAGTCCCTGAATGAGATCAGCCTGGTCCCGAATGGCATGAGCTGCTCTTGTATGACGCGGCCTTGCTTCTAGGTGAAGCAGACCTGCTTCTTTGCGAAGCGTGTCAGCTCCATCTCGCACTCACGGATACTTTGTACCTCCATCAGCAAGGTCTCCTAGGCCTCTGGTGGGTCAGCTCGTCCGTGTCCTAGCTTAAAGTGGAAGAGCTGTGGCATAAAAGTATGCGGATGAGGCCGGAGGCTGGATGGTGACTGGGTGAAGTAGGTACGATATGGAGATGACAGTGGCATGGATGAGGCGAGCTCAACGGGGTGTGGGAGCACAGGCTGGCTGAGCGGGAGAGGGGAGAGAAAGGTCGAGGCATAATGCAGAGCAGTGTATGACACCTCTGAAGTAGGTGTCATAAGCGGTGAGAGGGCTGTAATAGGAGAGGAAGGGAGGGATTCAATCTGTGACAACCCCCCTATCCCAGGGGAGAGGGAAGAGGCTGATGCCATGGGTATGTTGCTGACGTAACTTTAGCTGGGGATGTAGAGGCTGTAGCTGAAACCAAGGCTGAAGCTGAAGCTGAAGGTGAGGATGTAGCGGGGGCTGAAACTGGAGCTGAAACTGAAGCTAAGCGGCGGCTGAAGTAGAAGTAGAAGTAGAAGTGGAGACTGAGGCTGAAGCTAAGTCTGAGGTGGATCCCGCTTTTGCTTTGCTATCAACCCCAAGTCCGCTTCGGTTGTAGCATGTGTTCACATCCTCGAGTTTCAGTTGTGTTTGCTGTTTTTTTTGGTCGTTTTTCTTGGTTTTGTCCATCTCTTTATCTCCTTTCCCCATTTCTTTGGGCTGATTTCTATGTCCTTTGTACAGGTCCTAGTGCAAGAGCGGGAGTGGGAGCACGAGCCCCCCCCCCCATGGCGGAAGGCACACCCGGGTCTCGACCCGAGGGTTCGATGAAGAGGCGGGGGTGGTTCGGTGTGGCGGCCGGGGACGCAGAGGCAGAAGCGACGGGAGGGGAGCCACCAGCAGGGAAGGGAAGCAAGGCAAAAGGTAGGGCTGCCCGAGGGGGAGCGAGGCAGAGCAAGGAGGGGGGCGGCGGAAGGGGACCCGCCAACGAGGGAGGGCAGCATGGCTGAAGGTGGGGTGGTCGGAGGGGGAGCGGGGTGGACCAAGGAGGGGTTGTAGCAAGGAGGGGCGGAAGGCCCGGCGGCGGGGGGTCGTCTGAGGCAGCCGGGGGCTGTGAGGGCGGAGAGGCAGCCGGGCTGAAGAGTTGCAGGCGGAGGAGTTGCAGTAGCAGCAGAGGAGGAGCTGTAGTGGCGGGCGGGGGAGCAGCAAAGAGAGAGAGAGAAAGAAAGATATATTAACGTCTACAAGAGGCCTCGCGGGCCTATGAGACAAAGTGTGAATCCAAAATGTACCTCATACAAGCCACTGAGAGCTGAAGCAAAGGGTTCACTAAGACCCTTGCTGAAAACTGAAAACTGAAAGCTAAAGCTAAAGTGCTTACATGCTAAACTAGTGAACAAAATACTAGAGTAGCAAAGGAATAGAAGAGTGTCAGGTGTTCAGGGCTAGCACTCCTAGTACATGCTCAGGTTCTACATATCTAGGTAACCTCATGGTCCTGTGATGTGATGCAAAGAGCTCAGGTATCTGTGTCTGTCGAGCTGTCTCCCGTGGTGCCGGGGGGCGTGCTCTCCTAGATCTCTGTTACAGCGAGAGTAATGCCTTGTCTTTGGCGGTCTCCTCTGAGGAGGGCTGAGATAGGTCGAACCTCAATCGTGCATGCTCTGGTCGCCCCACGTGTCGTGTGTGGTCTCCGCATCTCTCGTCCAGCCACATCGTGGTGACCGGCCTCACTGCTGATTCATAGTGCTCTTGGCTCGTTGAGCTCCTCCCCCTTGATCTCATCTGGCGTTGGCTTGGATGCGTAAAAATCAGTGATACGTGTCTGTGCTTAGTCTAGCTTGGTGTCCTGAGGCATCGACTGTAGCTGATCTCTGGCCTGCCGCACAAGGGAATCCCTGTGTCCGTGCATCTCAATCAGGTAGAGCCCAATGCAAACCTGATCGGGGAAATGTATCAATCGAGTGAGTGGTCCGAAGCCGAGCCCCTCCTGAAAGAGACTATGGTATCTCATAGTAGGCCGGACAAACACATAGAAAATGCTCCTCTGTCTCAACCTCCCCCATGGTGCATCCGCTGCTCTCTAGGCACAGGTGGGACGAGACTCGTATCTGTCCGATAGCAATCCACAAGGTGTGAGACTCTTCTATCCTCGAGGTACTGGGCCTGATGATGAGACCATGCTCTGATATCTTCAGAAAGTGGTCATGATAGAACTGGGTTTTGGTGGGGAACTCTTGATCCCCTCCCCAAGACCGACATGTGTGAAGCTAGAGAAGGTCTAACCATATGATGCGGTTAATCTCATCATGTGGAAGGAGCTCTGCTCGTGTATCCATGCTGTACTGAAAGGGGGAGAGCCTATCCATTTGAATACCGTGGCTATCAAACCATGTGGACACCCGCGCATACCATGTTGTATCAAAGCCTCTCTCTGCCAGGCGTCGGGATGACTCCAGTGCCAGTCTCAGTAATCTCCACTGAGGTAGGGCCCAAACTTTGTGGAGAATCATCACAGTTTGCAAGATGGCGTCCACTTGGAGTGGTCATGGCGAACTCTACCTGTAAGATCTGATGGGGAACTGAAAGCTTACTCCGAATCATCCTAGATCCCATGATCATCTGTAGCCTCTCAAATCCTTTCCAGTCAGTAGGTGAAAGGTCACTCTCCCAAAAAGGTGCTGCATACATGGCAGTCGGTCTCACGAGAGTGTCAAAAAGCCAGCCCTTCGTCGGTGAATCCCGGAAATGCGCCTGGAAGCAATGTCTCTCTAATCGGGCCAGTGGGCCCTTCCCTTGTGTGAGTTGTGCTCTGGCGGCATGGGTCATCATGAAGCCTGGTGCCATGAATACTGCCCCTAGGTATGTGTAGGACTGCAGTATCTCCACTGGCTCCCCACGATATAGTGAAACTATGTTGACATTAATGTTGATGAAGCACTGCTTGGGATGTGTTGAAGATCATAACTTTGGTTTTCCTAAGGTTGCCTGTCAGGTCCCTCTCTCTGCAGAACATCTCCAAGGCCTCCAAGTGTTTCTGCAAACCCTCGGCTGAGGACGAAATGAGGACTATCTCATCTGCATAAAGTAGTATCTGTACCATTAAATGAGCCAATAGGGAGCCCTCTCCTCCTACGCGATCAACAAAGGATGTGATCTCATCAATGTATAGCCCGAATAGAGCCGGTGAGAGGGCGCAGCCCTGCTTCACCCCTATGGTGCTCCCAACCCGATTTGAGAGCCCCCCAAGAACGCAGACTCGCCCTCTAACGGACTCGCATAGACTCATCATTCCCCAGATCATGACCTCTGGGAGATGTATCTCCTGTAGTCGACTGATCAGGCGAGAGCGAGGGACTGTGTCAAAATCCTTTCGAAAGTCCACAAAGTAAGTGTGGACCTTCTGGTGTCTCGACTTCGCCTCCTCGATGATGGCTCTCAAGGTAAAAATATGTTCCAGTGTGGAATACTGTCTCCGGAAGCCTGCTTGCCCAAGAGCCCACTGTCCATGGTCCTCTGTATAACTATTGATCGCCCTCTCCAGTGTCGATCCATAAATCTAATCCAGAGTGTGGCCAATCATGAGAGTGCGGTAGTTCCCAGTATCCATGGGGTCTCTGCCATAAGGCCTAATGGTGGTAGTGCTCCATGTAGGTGGGAATCTATAACATACGGCATGGTTGAACAGCTACGCTAGAACCGGGGCCAAGACCGCTTGTCCATGTGCAAAGTGCTCTGTACATAGGTCCTCATGGTCTGGTGCTCTCTAGTTGTGCAGACGAAGGAGGGCATTCCTCACGTTCTGCGCAGTGAACAAGTGACAAGTACTTTTCAGCCTGTCAGGATTGTAGGATCCATGGAGATGGGTAGAGACGCACAGTGGTATCTTGATCCAAACCCCGTTGTCCTGGCTCTTGGATCTTGGAGGCTTTGGTTGTATGGAGTTTCTCCTATTAGATCCTTGTAGTGGGATCCAGGGGCATGGGAGTGGATAGATGAAGGGCACCGAGAGAAGAGCATCCCCTTCTTTCGTTACACGGCCAGAAATGCCAGGAGATTCCAACTTAGTTGTAGAGGTTGGAGGCCCTCTAGAGCTCCTCATTGGGATACTTTTCAGATTTCTGCAGAGATGCAAAAAAACTTTTGGAGGAGCCTTTGGAAATCCCTCAAGAATAGGAAAATCATGTTATTCATTTGGCTTACTACTCATGGAGGGATTGCAATGAACCTGTGGAGATCTAGGTTCAGGGCTGACCCTACATGTCCTTGATGCCACTCAACGGTTGAGTCAGTGCAGCACTCCCTTTGGGAGTGCACTCAGGCGAGGACGATTTGGAAGGGTGTTGCTAGGATACTTTGCATTTTTCATAGAGCACCCTTCTTCTTGACCTGGGGATCAGTTGCTTGGTTGTCACTCACTAGTTCACAGGCTTTCTTCGAGGGACATGACACGGACACAGCTTTCTTTGTTCGACGACACCTTGTGGAGTCATGCTCCCTCCGGGATGTTACGTTTACTCGATTCAGAGCTCCCCACGACACATCTTTGGAGATTCTGGCTAGTATTACAGCATGGCATATCTGGAGAGCCAGATGTATAGAGGCTTTGGAGGACTCCCAGGTTTATCCTTCTCAGACTATGGCTAGTATCTGAGCAGATACTATACACACTTTGATGGCAATTTGGGCGAACATACAGGGAACCTCTAGGACTGCTACTACTAGGAGGGTTGCTTTTCTCAGAGTCTGGAGGGGTTCTCCTTTCTTCTTTGACTCTCCTTGAGGAATGAGGTGGCATTTTCAGCCGCCACCTTGGATTTTTGTTTGCTCATTCTAAGCTGTTTTTTCTCATGTTTGACATGATGTACTTCCGCACTGAGCTTGCTCTGCGGTTTCTATTCATACTTAATGAAGTACTTTTCTTGCCAAAAAGAAAAACAAGTGACAAGTAGTGGGTCTAGGCATAGAGGACATATCTGGTGGCATCTGACCTAGAATGTCGTATAAGGAGCATGCATATTTGTGCCAAATCTGTGGGTCTGTGATAGAAATGGGCCGTTTCCCCTTCGATAGGAGTCCCCAGCCGATAGTCGGGTCTCCCCCTCAAAAGGATCTGACCACCTCATCAATCCTATGAGTGAGAAAATTTTGCTTCTTACGTCATGTCATTTGATGTGAGATGTGATGCACCTCAGACGAGGTCAGGTGTCCTAGGGCCTGCTCGCGTGTGAGGTGAGCTCTCATCTCCTTACACTCATCATCATACCAAGGGTTTTGAGGCATCTACCCAGCCGGGGCATGTGTGGGTCAAGTCGTAGGGAAAGATATGATGGCAGCCTTGTGTACCACTGAAGCCAAAGTGGCTGAAACTTGAGCAAGGTCTACCTCTGCTCGGTGTAGGATCGGAAGCTCTCGAGCTAAGTGACTCACGTAAACTGGATCGAGAGTCCAGTCAAAGTGAACATGGATCCGAGTAGGCGCATGGAGGACTCTCTCTGTGACGGGCCTGCTAGTGGGAATACAGAATGTCAGGTATGAGTGATTAGATCCCAGTGGGGGAGGGGGTACTACAAAATCATGAAACTTAGATGCGAAGGCAAGGGAGCCCATCAGGTAGTCCACTGTGCTTGTCCCCCCTCCATGTGGGAAACAAGTGAGTCCATCGGATGATGGCCATCTCTGAAGGCCATTGGATATGATCAGATCATATACTGCTCCCATCACAAGTAGGTGCCGCCCATACCCTGTGACGTGTGGAGCATCTGCTGAGTGTCTCACTATCCCGAGCTCAGCTGCATCTAACTTTGGTACTATGAGGGAATCGGATGCAAAGTCAAGTAGTCCCACCTGGTTGTCCCTTGTGTGTGCATTGAAGTCACCAAGGAGGAGGGTGTCACCTTGTCTAGAGAAGTCTGTGATATCATCATGTATACTCATAGGATGATGTATCTGGAGGAAAGTAGCACACCGCAATGAAGATCAGTCGTGCCTCTAGTATCTGAACTCTAATCCAACTGTGCCGTGCATGTTCCTCTTTCCTAACCACTGAAAGGAGTGGCTTGAGAGCTGATTTGAAGAGGACAGGCACACCCCCAGAACCTTGTACTCCACTATCCCTTCTCAGTTCTCTCCTATGGGCAGACTCCCATGTGTATCCTGTCACGGTGGGCAGCCCTCTCTCTGGGCTCTCGTGTGTCTGTGTTTTTTGTATGTCTCCAATAACCCTCTTGGGTCGGACCAAAGGGTGCCATTACAATTCCACACTGCCATCCTCAATTTGTTTTGCATACTCATCCCATTGTTCAGACACCATCATGTGCTGTCCCCTTCTCTAGCATCTCGTACTTCTCTTGCTGCCCTCTCTCGAATGATCACCTTGCCATCTCTGTAAACTGCCCATTTTCCCTCTTGTCTTGCAGCCATCACCCGCACCATTCCTTCCCTTCTATGCTCCTTCTATAGAAGTGTGAGATCTTCATCTAGATAGATCTTGGTCCCCTTCAGTGTTGCGTGTGTACTCATGAGGGTGGATCTATCTGTGGCTGTTCGTAACTTTACAACCAAGGGCCTCGTCGGTGCATCTGCTGTACCCACTCTCCAAGCTGATTCACAAGTAAGATTGATTCCCATCTTGTCAAAGAGGGTTTTGGCATCTGACATGGGGCTATCACCTATAGGTAGACCTCTTTCAAGCTCCTCGTTTAACGGTGGCTGAAACTCCCCTTCCTCCCAGTGTGCACTTGCCTTCAGTTTGCATTCTCATCTTTAAGGGCAGCAACCTGGGCTTCTAATATCTCAATCTGAGAGGCCAAATGACTGGTTTTTACACCTAGAGCACAATTCATGTCCTGCAACATTTTACCTTTTTCACATGTCCATTTGGTTTGCATCTCCTCGTGCCATTTCTTCATTTCATCTTGCATTTGGGCTCGGAGGCTAGAGAGAGAGAGAGAGAGAGAGAGAGAGAGAGAGAGAGAGAGATGTATGAACGTCCGTGGAAGGCCTCGCGGGCCAATGGGACAAGGTACAAAGTACACCAAAAAGGATGATCTCGTACAAGCCTCAGTGGACGGGAGCAAAGGGCGCACTAAGGCCCTTGCTGAGTGCGAAGACTGCTAAAATTGAAAAACTGAAAAACTGATAGAGTGAAAAACTGATAAATTGATAACTCCATAGAGCTCAATAGCTGGAGAAAAAAAATATATAATCTAGAGACTTGCAACTATTCAAGAGCTGTAACATGCTGAGAGTTGAGACTGGGCTCAGAAGCCAAAGCTCGGAACTGTGGTGGCTCGTTTGTGAGCGGCAAAAATGTCTCGGATCTGTGTCTGTCAGCTGTGGTGGTGGAGGGGGACGTGGCCTCGTCGATCTCTGAACGTGTTGGGCTATGTCCAGAGTAACCCCTTGCCTTGGGCAGTCTCCCCTGAGGAAAGCTGTGATAGGACGGACCTCAATAGAGTGTGCTTTGGTCACTCTTTGTGGTGTAGGTGGTCTCTGCGTCCCTCTCTTAGTAATCCAAGCCTGCATGTCAGCTATCTTCTCCACCTCCACCTCCACCCTGTTGTGTCCTGGAGCTGACTCATTTGCATAGAAGTCTGTGACGTGTCGCTGTGCTCTATAAGCCTCTCTGTCTTGTGGCTTAATCGCCTCCTGTTGCTCTCTAATTTGTCATAGTAGGGTCTCCTTGTGTTGGCGCTTCTCAAGTAGATATAGGCCAATGCAGACGTGGTCCTGGAAGTGGATCAATCGTGAGAGTGCCACTCCCCTCCTGGTAGAGGCAATGGTATCATCCCCTGATCTCATAATAGGCTGGGCAAGGCACATAGGAAATGCTTGTCTATCTCAGTCACTCCTAGTGTGCAAAGCATACATATCTGCTGCTCCTTAGGTATGCCTAGTGCTCTCCCCATCTCGATCCTCAACTATTGAGATGAAATGCGCATCTATCCAATGGCAATCCTTAGTGCATGCGAGACTCCTCTGTCCTCGACATACTAGGGTCTGATGATGAATCCCGCCTCCGATGCTCTCAAGAAGGGTGGGGAACTCTTGGTCCCCCCCAAAGTCCGAGATGTATGGAGCTGAAGGAGATCTAACCGTATGATACGGTGGCTCTCATCTCGCGGGATCGACTCAGGGGGTGCATCCATGGTGTACTGAAAAGGGGGGAGCCTGTCCATGTGGATACCGTGCCTGGTAAACCATGTGGATATCCATGTATACCATGTGTCTGTTCCACTCTCTGCTGGTTGTCTGGATGACTCCAAGGCCAGTCTCGGTAATCTCCATCGAGGCAAGTCCCAGACTTTGTGGATGAAAGTCACTGTATGAAAGATGGCATCAATCTGTAGGGGAGTCATGGCGAACTCTTCCTGTACTATCTCATGTGGAATTGAGGGCTTACTTTGAATCATCTTGGATGCCATAGTCACCTGTAGCCGCTCAAATTTCCTCCACTCGGTCTCTTCAGTAAGTCACATCCTCAGAAGGGTGCTGCATACATGGCCGTCGGTCGCACTAGTGTGCTCTTCGTTGGTGGGTCCTGAAGTGTGCATGGAAGCACTGTCTCTCTAGTTGGGCCAAAGCACCCTGTCCTCATGTGAGTCGTGCCTGGGTTGCGTCGGTCATCGTGAAAGGGGTCCTGTTAAGACTGCTCCCAGATATGTGTAGGACCGCACTATCTCCACTGGATGATGATGATAGGTGAAGCTGAGTCGACGAGTCACTGCATGTGAGGTGTTGAAGACCATAACCTTGTTGTTCCCAAGGTTGATTGTCAAGTCTCTCTCTCTGCAAAACACCTATAGTGCCTCCAGATGTCTCTGCAACCCTTCCGCTGCGGATGATATGAGGACTATGTCATCAGCGTATAGCAATATATGTATCATGAGGTCGCACAATAGTGAACCCTCGCCTCCTAGGCGATCTATGAAAGATGTGATCTTATCGAAGACGTTGCTAAAGGAGCAAGAAAAAATCCCAAGTGACAGGGCAAGTTAAAAAAAGATGAAGCATAGATTCCCTAGGAGCCAAGCATCTGTGGCATAACGCAGGAGCAATATGTCGACGAGCCAGGAGTTGGCCAAAGGGAATGACACCAAGCTGCACCCTCCTTAAAAAAACCTGTTGGCGAAGGGGTAGTTTGCAAGACCAAATTTGATGCAATCTTTACGCCACCATTTGGCACTACGATTAAAAGACCAGAGTCGGTTGGCATGCTGCATGATCCAATGAGGAGGCAGCAAAATCCTATATAAACTAGCCACTGAAATATCAGCCAGGCGCATAGAAGAACCCTCACGATGCAAACCAATCAATAAGCCGATCTGTGAGCTCCAACAATCTGGGCGCCGGCAAGAAAGAAAAAAGCATCTGAGAGAGAGAATGCCAAAGTGGTCTATAATGCATCCCTAATCCATACTGTCTGGCGGCCAATGGAAAAGGCAAAAGAGTACCATCATCACAAAGGACATCACCACCAAGTGACTTACCTTTAGAAGAGAGGAAATAGGAACGCCTATGTAACGCTCAAGTTGAGGCAACATGACCTCGGAAAGGTTAGTCGACATTTTCCTTTAAAGGATCAATGTTTGTATTATATTTGTTTGGGCTTCACGTAAATGATCAAAAAGGAATCAAGGTCAAGGTCCTTGGTGAGGGTGACATGGCACAAGACTAGGTGGATCTAAGGCTAAGGGGGCCTAAGTGCATTAACTGTGCCAAGGGGCAAATGATTTCAATGATATCCCAAGAGAGGGGTAAATGATGCATTGAGGAGATGCCCTCAAATGTAGACATGTGGCATAGTAGATCCATCTAGGGAATTGTGGGCTTTGGTATTCAGCATGCAGGTACTTCTCACGTGTTAGATTTTTGGATGAGCTTGTTGAACCAGAGAAAATGGCTGGGCGGTTATTCATCGTGCCATCACTTGTTATTTTGTATTCGTCAAATTCGTGGTCTTGGTTGGGCTTGTAGTTTTTGGGTGTATCAGAGCGATCAGGCTAGATCGTGGGTTCATCATAAGATGGCCTTGAATGCAATCGATACACTAATATGTGATGCGCCGACGAAATTGATTGGAAAAGGGGGATGAAGGTGTGGACGAAGGATTGGCAGAGCATCGGGTTGTGCTGAATTTTGGCAGATCGTTCGCGTCGTCTGGTTCATGCCATCAGTAGCTCGTCAGCGTGGGGTGTGCGTTGGACATCAAAGTGGCGCACGCGCAGGTTCACGGCTTGTTGCCTTCAAGGCTCCTTGATGTCGTGGGGGCTAGCTATTGCACATGAAGCACACAGCCTATTAGCTGGGGTCGTGACTGGCTGGCGGAACTTTGGTTAACACCAAAGGCTGGAGCCACAACATCATATGGTTGTGAGAGGAAATGGATGGCGAAGCTAGCGGGTAGGAGTGGATAACGCTGAGCGTTGACGAGCAGCACACTACGGATCCTTGTTGGTTAGTCGACGACCTCAGTAAGCTTTCGCATGGCGGCTCAGCATAGCAGCACACATGTGTGACAGCCGCTTTCACAATTACTCAGACCTCGTAGTGGCTCCCTTCACAGGCGAGGTTGCTAGAGTTTATGACTACATGTAGAGGGCTACTGTGCTGTCGCGGGACTTGCTTGTGTTATTTGGAGGGCTTGGTTATCGGCGAGTGCTATGCAGATAGCAGACAATAACTTCTGAAGGCTTAGTCATAGGTATTGTGAACGCACGTAGGAATCATACGTTGACGTCTCATTGGAGAAAGCCCTCGTTCACTTGATGGTGATATGACTGGCGGTTGCAAGTAACTAGAGGATTGTACAAGGTTTACGTGTGTTTCCTTGCGCACAGTTGGTTGGACCAGGAACTAATTTGGTACTTAACTGTGTTTTGGAGAGGCACTGCGCGTGCTTTGTTTTGTTGGTGCGTGAGCTCGTGGGAAGGGGTAGACAGTCCCGCATGTTCGTGGTGACAAGGTAGGTCATAAATACGTATTGGAGTGGCTTGCAGGGACAAATTGATCTCTCCATGCAGCATGAATGACCAGGGAGTTTTCTATGCTTTTTAAAATCAGTTTTGGTATATGTTAATTCATTTTGCCTTAGGATTTGAGGTTTCTGAGATTGCAGGAGTTTCCCTAGCATACGGAAAAGCGGTTTTGGTTTGCAGTTTGATATATGCCTGGTTAGCTGTAATTTTGGAAGTTGGACTTTCGATTGTAGATACAATTCAGGTGTGTGCAAAAAAAAAAAAAAAAACACACCCATCGACCTAAATGGAAGTAGAAGAAGCTTCTTCTAGGGTGGATCCCGTAGAGTTGGGAGTCCGGCCGACCCCGCAGGTGTCGCGTCTAGCAAGCCATACACTATCTGGTAGAATTGCATTATTGGAGGATGCCTTGCAACAGATTTTAGCGCAACAGTTACAAGCAAATGTAGGGCAATCTGAGCTCAGGAAAATGGTTCATAGTATGTCTACTAGACCATCTCGTGAAGAGAAAGGTAAATCTCCAATGGAGCCTGAAACCAATGTTCATACGGTCGAGCCTAGGAGGGCTAAGGTGCCTAATATTGCCAATTATAGGCCAGAAAAGTATTATGGTCGGATGTCTAACCGTAGTTCCGATATCTGGTTACACAATGGGACGAGGCCTTTGCCATTTGTGAAATCAGGAATGATATGAAGAAAATCCGCGAGGCCACCCATATGTTTAATGAGGCAGCGGATAGGTGGTAGATAAAACAATAGAAAGATGGAGTGGCAAGAGAGGGGTAAATGATGCATTGAGGAGATGCCCTCAAATGTAGGCATGTGGCATACTAGATCCATCTAGGGAATTGTGGGCTTTGGTATTCAGCATGTAGGTACTTCTCACGTGTTGGATTTTTGGATGAGCTTGCTGAACCAGAGAAAATGGCTAGGCGGTTATTCATCGTGCCATCACCTGGTATTTTGTATTCGTCAAATTCGTGGTCTTGGCTGGGCTTGTAGTTTTTGGGTGTGACAGCCTAGGTTCCTGTAGAGCAAGCGACGGGTGAAATACTTTTGACTAGTGCAAGTTCTCGGCCCTAAAAGAATTGCCTTGCAAGAGTCATGCCCAGTCCATTTGAGATGAGATAAAATCTCCTTCCAAGCTAAGAGCATTTGAGAAACAAAAGGACAGTCCTTAATCCTACCATCAAGGTGCCCATAATAAAGTCCCATGAAGTAGGATGCCAATGCCTAAAAAGAGGAGTAGACAACTGCAAAAGCAAATGAGAGATCATGGCTGTCCAAGGCTGATCACCTTCTAGAAAATGCAGCATCATTTTACCCTTGTGCGCAAGGAGGTGGATGTGAATATTAAGTATGTTCAAGCCACCATGCATCTTAGGGGAGCACAAATGCGCCATAGAGAGTAGTTTGATACTCTTACAACCATGCTTTGAGCACCAGAAAGTCTCCATAATGATGGACATGAAATCAGAAATATCTTTCTTTTGAAACATCATCAAGGGCAAAAAGAACTGAATGTAAGCCACCAAAATCGATTGCACAATTCGAAGACGAACATGGAGAGGCCATGTGGCTGATTTTCAGTATTCCAATTTCTTTCTGAGTTTTGCAAGCACCCAATATATTTGATGCCGACGAGTGATATTCCATCCCAAAGGATATCCAAGATGACGAACAAGTTGATTGGGCGGAACAATCTCACCTGGCCACAATGAGCTATGCCAATCCTTGGCATGCGAGGGCAAAAGCTTAGACTTTTGGAAGTTCACTTGCAGACCAGCAGCTATGTTAAGCAATTTCTCTTCCTTTCCTCAATCTACAGTTCCTGACTAATATTGAACCTGTGCACTAACTCTTCACGCTCACGGGCGATGGCAATTTTTTAATACCTCCCAGCCAATTCTCAAGGACTGTATACGTAATTTCCACACGCATACCCACGTTATTTCCTTCATACTTATCCTTGAGACCCACATCTCCCTAGATAGTTCCTGGCCACATGTTTACATTTTAGGCCCTTACTTAGATGCATCCTTTTTCACCCCTCTCTTGGAGTTCCTTTAAAACCAATTGCCCCTTGGCAATTTTCACATTTAGATGCACCTAGGCCCAAGCCCTATTAGAACTACCTAGTCAATGCCATTACGCCCTCACCTAGGACCTTGGCAGTTACTTCTCTTGACCATTTAATTACGCACATTAATTATTACAAAAGTTGGTCATCTTAGAGAAAATGCCCACCGATCTATCCGAGGTCATGCTATCTCGGCTAGAGCATAACATTCCTTCCCTCTTCAAGCATCAGCGTCCTCGATGATGAAATCTGGGAATGCTCTCCGTAACTGGTATACGGATTCCCAGGTAGCTTCCGATAGAGGCTGACCATGCCATGCAACCAACACCGTGGGTATCTTCCGATTTCGTATCTGCATTGTTCCTCGGTCCAGGATTCTTGTTGGTTTGCGCCTTGCAATATCCTCTATCTCCTGAAACAAAACCACACCTTCGATTAGTGAGTCACCTGTATGCAAAAATTTCTTTAAGCGCGAAACATGAAAAACCGGGTGCACCTTACACCCCTGTGGCAATTCTAATTTATAGGCTACACTGCCTATTCTCTTTAGAATTAACCACGGCCCACAGTATCGAGGTGATAATTTAGCACACTCCCCTGAAGTCAACGACTTCGAGTGCGAAGGAATTCTGAGAAAAACTTTTTCTCCTTCTTCAAATACTCTTATAGACCGATTTTCATCCGCATACACCTTGGCATCATCCATAGCCTGGCGGATGTTAGCTCTCGCAAGTGCTAGCATCTCCCGCATCTGAACTACAAAGTTCGCGGCACTAGGCACTTTCTGAGGTACTCCAACTATAGTTGGATTAGCTGGTCTATAACCATAGTTCAGTTCAAACGGACTGAACCCAGTAGATGAATGTTTTCGATCATTGTAGGCAAACTCCAACAATGGCAACCACTTGTCCCATGTATGTTGCCTCAATGACACATATGCTCTCAGCATATCCTCTAAAGTCTGGTTGACTCTCTCCGTCTGACCATCCGTCTCAGGATGATCCCCACTACTCATTCCCAACTCAGTCCTTAGTGTCTCAAATACCGCTGTCCAAAAGTGACCGGTAAACCTGACATCTCTGTCTGACACTATGGATCTAGGCAATCCATGCAGACGAAATATATGTCTAATAAACAACTCCGCTACTTGCGGGGCACTAATAGACTCTCTAGTCGGAATGAAGTGAGCCATCTTGGTTAGACGATCAACCACCACAAGGATAGAATTATACCCTCCTTGTGTTGCAGGTAGTCCTATAATAAAATCCATGGAAATGCTCTCCCACTTGCTTAGTGGTATTTCCAAGGGCTGTAAAAGTCCGGGTGGCTTCACCCGCTCGGCCTTACTTACCTGACACGAGAAACACCGTGTCACATATTCATGAATATGCTTTTTCATCTTTGGCCAAAAGAAATCTCGCTTCACGAGATCATATGTCTTCTCGACACCTGGATGTCCCGCACACGGGCTATCATGGCATTGTCGAATGACTCTCTGCCTGAGATCATTCTGACCAGGTACTACAACCTTGCCATTTCTAACTAGCATACCATCCCTTATGGTATATCTTGCATAAGTTTGGCCTTTTCTGGATGCCAGGTCATCCTTTTCATTTTCCCCGGGTTTTAACACATGAGCCTTAGGCCATAAGCTCTGGACAAACTCGTCCACCTTCTGAGTTTCTCTGATCTCGGTCATTAGAGCACTCTCTAATACCGTGAAACTCAGGTTGTGCATAATGCGAGACAATGCATCAGCAACCTTATTGTCTTTTCCTCTTCGGTACCGAATCGTTAGATTAAACTCCTGCATGAGCTCTGCCCACCTAGCTTGGCGGCCCCTCAAGTCAGGCTGTTTACAGAAATGTTTCAGAGTGTCATGATCCACATCCACATAAAACTCTGAACCATACAGATAATGCCTCCATGTTTTCAAAGCATGGATAACAGCATACAACTCCAATTCATGAGTTGGCCAATTCCTTTGAGAGGGAGAAAGCTTCTTGCTTTCAAAGGCTACTGGCCTTCCCTCTTGAAGGAGGACTGCTCCTACCGCAATGCCACTTGCATCGGTTTCTAGGAACAACGGTTTCTGGGGATCAACTATTTTTAACACCGGTCCTGAGACCACAGCTTGTTTTATGGTGTTAAAACTTTCTTGTTGATTCTGTCCCCAAATAAAAGGTACTTTATCTGAGGTCAGATGAGTCAATGGCGATACTATTTCGGAATATCCTTTGATATGCCTTCTATAAAACTGGACAAATCCCAAGAATGATCGCAACGCGGTCAGACTCTGAGGGATTGGCCAAGTTAGTATCGCAGCCACTTTCTTCGGATCCATTTCTACCCCCTGTGGAGTAATTATGAACCCTAAGTACTCAAGCCTAACCATACACAGTATAGTTTTCTTTTTATTCACGTAAAGACTGGCTTTCCTCAAAGTATTGAACGCTATCCTTAAGTGTTCACGATGCTCAGTAATACTTTTACTGAATATCAAGATATCGTCAATAAAATGTACTACGAACTTTCCGATATACGGACGTAGTAAATCGTTCATAAGCATGACGAAGGTCGCTGGAGCATTGGTAACTCCGAAGGGCATTACCAAAAACTCATAATGACCAAACCTGCTTCTAAAAGCGGTTTTATGCACATCCTCGGCTCTTATCCGGATCTGATGATAGCCGCACTTAAGATCTATCTTGCTGAAAATCACGGCTCCATGTAATGCATCTAGCAAATCATCAATCCGAGCCATCGGATACCTGTGCTTAACAGTGATATTATTCAATGCTCTGTAATCTATACAGAGGCGAAACGTATCATCCTTTTTCCTCTTTAATATCACTGGCGAAGCAAAAGGTGAGAAACTTGGTTGAATCTGCCCCAACTTGAGGTATTCTTCCAGTTGCCTACGCACCTCCGCTTCTTCAGTAAAGCTCATTCTATAGGGAGGTCTATTTACAGGTTCTGCCCCCGGGATCAGTTCAATCTTATGCTGAACTTTCCGCTCTGGAGGTAACCCATAAGGCAGTTCATCCCTAAAACATTCAGAGAACTCCTCTGTTATAAGATTAGCCAGCTTGGCCATCTCATCACTTTGCGTAACATCAGTGCTAGCCGAAGACTCATCCACCGACTCTACCGATGCTGTGCAAAGGTATAAAAACTCTACTTGAGCCTTTCTGATTTCCATCACGGAAACCAACGGTCCCTGAGGTATATCTTTTTCACCTCGCAAGACATAAAGCACATCATTCATCTTGAATTGATATACGTGCTTTTTCCAATCAATGGCTGGATTCTTCCTAGAATGCCACGCCATTCCCAGGGCTATATCTGCATGAGCAAGCTTGGTCATTTCAAAATCAAGCTTCTCAGCATAGTCCTGAATCCGAAGCTCCAACTGGGTAACCCTTTGGTCCCATACTTCAGTTGAACTTCCGTCTGCCATCCTGACTGTGTACGCATAGTCAGACGGACTTGTCTTTAATTTCAGCCTCTTCACGAGCTTGGAGTTAATCACATTGTGAGTTGACGCTGAGTCAAACAACACAATGACATCATGATTGGCCACTTGCCCTTTCATTTTAATTAACTCCGTATCATTGAAGGCTGTATACCCCGTTGCTGCGGGCTTAGATAGGATGTTATCAGGTGCACTCGTCACTAACTTAGCAACAGATACACATAACAAACAAGGTACTAACCTCTGAGAAGGTCCCGCCAGTTGCATCTGCATATGTTCTGCACTGGGACTCTCCTGCATTTCTACGTCGCATTCAGATATTATCATATTAGCCGTGCGACGATCTTTGTTCAGTGGACAATCCTTCCACTAATGTCGCTGAAGGCAGCCGAAGCACAATCCTTCTTTTCTAGCTTTCTCTTTTTGTTCAGGGGTCAACGAGGACTTTGACCAAGCCCGGGCTGCCATTGGAGTTATTTTCCTTTTCACCCCAACGGTGGTACTTGTTTTTGTTGGTCCCTCAACCGGCTTCACCTGCTTGGTTTGGCCACTTGGCTGCGAGACACTTGTCTTTGAAACCCATTTCCTCTGAAATCCCCCTTTCCTCGGGTGCTCATACTGAGTCCCTGCCTGCACAAATCCACCAGACCTGCCTCTGGCATCCTCATAGTTCAGGGCTACTGCTATAGATTCATCTAGTGTAGTCACATATTTAGCCCGAACTTCCATTTTTATCTTGTCGTTCAGTCCATAGATATAGTCTTTTAACTGAACCGACATAGGGAGAGGGTCTGTTATTTTCATAACACATTCCCTAAATTTGTCAGTGTACTCTGTCACTGACAAGCTCCTTTGACGAAGATTTCTATAAGCATCCCAAGCTCGGGATTCTTCATCAGGTGGAAGAAAGTGTTTCTTGAATTCAGCTTTGAACCCTTCCCAGGTGGTTGGAGCAACTTGATCCTTCTGTTGCTTGATCCACCATCTGTCCGCTGCTTCAATAAACAGGTGTGTGGCCTCGCGGATCTTCTTTAGATCGGATCTAATCTCACAAATGGCGAAGGCTTCTTCCCACTTGTGCAACCAAACCTCGATCACATCAGAGCTGCGCTCGGTCATCCGACCAGCGTACTTCTCCGGTCTATAATTAGCGATATTAGGCACTTTGACCCTTGCGCGCTCTAAGGAATGTACACTGGGCTCTGGCTCTGCTGGAGCTTTGCCCTTATCAATCCTAGACGGTCTAGCCGACAAGGCTTGCACCATCTCCCTAATCTCATTTTGACCAGCATTCACCTAAAGCTGCTGGTTCATAATCTGCTGTAAAGCATCCTCTAATATTGAAATCCTACCAATCAATGTAGGTGCTGCGTGATGTGACATCTGTTGTGTAGATTGAGCTCTAGACTCACTAGGATTCATCCTTGAATTCTGCCCTTCTGCTTCCATTAAGTTCGCAATGGAAGATGGGGGGGGGTTTTTTTTTTTTTTTTTTTTAAATTTTAATTTTATTTTTATTTTTTATTTTTCGCGGAAACTCCAAAAGTACGGCACTTCAAATCCCTTTCTGTACCAGATGACTACTGCATACTGAAAACTTGAAATATATGTAATAAAAGGAAAGAGACGCCCCCTGGATATCCTCGAAGTTCGCAAATAACTCTGCCTTATTAGATACACGAGGTGCAATCTTCACCAACTGAACATCTTCAGAACTCTCAATCCAAGTGCTGGCGACAGCTCTTTTGAAGCATTTCCATTACCAGGTGTCTTTTCTATGGATATATATATATATTTTTTCCTTTGCAGATTGCTGCCGCTTCTGTTTCGGTACGTTGACGCCTATATCGTCACTTGCGTGGAGATGACGACGAGCAGGGAAATGTAGCTCGCTCACGTACCACCTTCACAACCCACGGTGGTATCAATGCTCCGTCGCTCGCGATGCGTCACCTTTAACGCATCATGACGCCGTCCGTTAAACAGGACTTTGTCTTCGCTTGCCACGTTACGTTACGTTCCTCACCCGTGGCCCCCTTTCTGCTAAGGTTTTCGTCAAACGATCTTCGAACCAAAAATTCGACGGGCGGCTGCGACAGTCCTTCCATTCAGCATGTATATACAAATCTCCCGCTCAGCGCAGCGTCACGACGTCACCACCCGACCACTATTCGTCGTCACCGACGCTCCACACCTTCCCTTTCGTAAACCTGATCCTGGGACCTGTGTGCTCTGATACCAAGTGTTAAGCAATTTCTCTTCCTGTCCTCAATCTACAGTTCCTGACTAATATTGAACCTGCGCACTAACTCTTCACGCTCACGGGCGATGGCAATTTTTTTATACCTCCCAGCCAATTCTCAAGGACTGCATACGTAATTTCCACACGCATACCCACGTTATTTCCTTCATACTTATCCTTGAGACCCACATCTCCCTAGATAGTTCCTGGCCACATGTTTACATTTTAGGCCCTTACTTAGATGCATCCTTTTTCACCCCTCTCTTGGAGTTCCTTTAAAACCAATTGCCCCTTGGCAATTTTCACATTTAGATGCACCTAGGCCCAAGCCCTATTAGAACTACCTAGTCAATGCCATTACGCCCTCACCTAGGACCTTGGCAGTTACTTCTCTTGACCATTTAATTACGCACATTAATTATTACAAAAGTTGGTCAGCTTAGAGAAAATGCCCACCGATCTATCCGAGGTCATGCTATCTCGGCTAGAGCATAACAAGCTAAACCATATAAAGATAAAGCATTCATGAGCTGAGCAAGATCAGTTTTTGTGTTCTTAGGAGTAAAGAAAGAGTCATCAGCATAAGCTTGCCCAAGCATGGTCTTGCTGCCATGAATCTACAGGCCATGCAAAAAATCTGTGTGAACAAGGTGATCAATATAATAGAGCATCGGATGCGTAGCAATTGCATAAAGTAAAGCACTAAGTGAACATCCCTGTCTCACAGACCGATACAAAGTCCACTGATCACAGACATCTCCCAATAAGATACATGCCGCTTTGCTATCACTATATAGCCGGTAAATAAGATTTTGCAAATGCATATTCTGGGAGATGAAATCCCACTGCACTGTATCAAAAGCTTTGGCAATATCCACTTGGAGCAAAATCACATTTTACTGAGTATCCTGGGCATATTCAATGCCAACAAGCTATCAGTGATGCAATGATCTTATAGATAACCGGCATGAGTGTGATAGGCCTCCAATTAGCAAACGATTCACAGAGATGCTTCTTGGGAATTAACTTAACCAGCCCTTTCTTCCAAGCATTTGGCATTTGCATCCTTCAAAGCATCCCAGTAGGCTAGGAAATACTCCACCGTAAGTCCATCCCAATCCGAAGACTTCCATTTGCCACAGGATTTCAAAGCATCAAGAAGATCCCTTTCAGTAAAAGCTGTCTCAAGTTGCATAGCCTGATCAAATCAATAATGGGAGAAACATGCTGTAGCAACTGACTTCTAGCGCAAAGAGCCTCTTGTGAAGAGGGCTGCGGATTCCCAAATTGCTGAGAAAAATGATCAACACATGCCCGAGCAAGCTGTGCCCGTGATGAAGTCCAAGCACCATCGGATGTCAAGACTCCAAAAATATTTTGAGCTTGATTTTTAGAATGTAAACTTTTGAAAAACTCTTTAGAGTCTCAGCCCGCTGCCCCCTCCCCCTCCTCTCCCTCTCAGCCCGCCCCCTCACCTCTCAGCCCGCTGCCCCCTCCCCCTCCTCTCCCTCTCAGCCCGCCCCCTCCCCTCTCAGCCCGCTCCTCCCTGCCCTGCTCCCTCTACCCCGCTCCCTGCTCCCTCTACCCCTCTACCCCGCTCCCTTTCCCCCTCTCAGCCCGCTCCCCCTCTCAGCCCGCTCCTCATGTTCCCTGCTTCCCCACTCCCTCTTCCCTACTCCCCCGCTCCCTCTACCCGGCTCCCCCACCCTTGCCTCTACCCTTGCCCCTGCCTCTACCTCTCCCCCGCTCCCTCTACCCCGCTCCCCTCTCCCCCGCCTCTACCCTTCCCCCCTCCTCCTCCCTCCCCCTACCCTACTCCCTCCCCCGCTTCTGCCTCAGCTCTCCTTCTACCCCACTCCCTACCACCGCCTTTGTTCCTTCTTCCAGTCTCCCCCCTCTCCATTCTCCCGCGGCGTGTTTTGGAGTGGAAGGAGCCCCAAAAATGTCAGAGTCGGCCTCCTCACCTCGATTGGCGATGGATATTCCGTCAGCCAATCCTACTCCACCTTCACCGGCCGCGAAAACTATTACTTTTTCTAAAGACGAGTTGCAGCAACTCAAGAAGGACGTAGAGATTGAATGCTCTATCACGTTGCTAGCACACATCTTCGGGTCTCACCCTTCCATATCCCAAGCCAGAGATTGGATGCTTGCGACTCTCCCCCCAGACCTCACTCCACGATTGTTAGATGTTCGTCTTCTGGGACGAGGTTTTTTCCAGGTTGTTTTTGACACTCCAGAGGCTGCGAGCACTGTGCTCAAAGCTAAGTTTTTACACCTGGGACACAAGAAGATCTTCTTTGATGCCTTTGATATTGGTTTCGACCCAGTGGAGGCAGATCAGGAAATCTTTTCGCTCTTCATCAGATTTCCCGGGTTTCCCCAGGTTTACCATCGACTTCTTTCTGTTATTGGGGAGCATTTTGGCGCGGTTGCTAAGATCCCACCCCTCCCTGGGTTGCCATTGACTGCAGCAGAGGCAACCAAGGCTGATGGGGTACCTAGAGTTAGGGTCCTCTGTAAGGATCTTTACATCACGATGGACCATGTTATGATCCACCGCCCGGATGGTTCCTTTTTTCGCCAGAGAGTAGAGATTACAGGCAGGCAGGACCAGTGCAGGATATGCAAGACCATTGGACACTTTGCCAGGGATTGCTCCAGGAAGAAGAAAAGGCCCAAGAAGCCCTCTGGTATAGCTACCGCCCCACGGCCTCGACAGGGGGGTGGTACAGGTCCAGCACCTACTCCGCCTCGACAGGGGGGTGGTACAGGTCCAGCACCTGCTCCTCGACCTCCGCATGGCGGTCCTCCTCAGGATGGTGGTTCTACAGGTCCAGCACCTGCTCCTTGGCCTCGACAGGGGGGTGGTACAGGTCCATCACCTGCTCCTCGACCTCCACATGGCGGTCCTCCTCAAGATGGTGGTTTAGCTCCTACTCGCCAGAGTGCTCCTCCACTGAGCGCTCCTTGGGTACCGCCACCTTCTACCTCAGTTGCCTCGCGACCTTCTACCTCAGGGGCACCCGATGCATTCCAGTGGGTTCCGGTTTGTGTGCAAATCCCTCCTTCAGTTCACAAGGTACACTAGTGGACTCTGCTTCACCTCGGGTTGTCCCTCCAGTCTCACCTCGCACAGAGTCCAAGACCCTGAAGCTTCGACCTCCTCCCCGGTTGCAGCTTCTCCCCTAGAACGAACGGTGCCAGACACTCTCCTTGAGGCAGTAGAGGTCTCTGCGGTTGGGCAGGCACATGATGGAGAGCAGTCCTCACTTCCTCCCTTGGATAGGGGGAAGGGGATGGTTTACACTATTAATCCTCTTCCCTCAGAAGGGATCCCTCGCACTCCGGTGTCTGGCTTGCTTCACAGGAACTCATTTTCAGCCTTAGCAGATGATTCAGATTTCCCAGAGGAGGAGTTTGTGCCCTCTACTTTTGGTGAGCCAGTGATTGGGTTTCCTGTTGACAGGGCTTCTTCTTCAGGTGGCAGGGTTCTTTCTCCTGTTGATTTTCCGCCACTTGGTTCCATTCCTCGCTCCTCGAGTAGGTGGTCTTCCCCTGTTGAGGGGTTTGTTTCTGCAACTAGGTCGGGTAAGGTGTTCCACTCTATATCCTCCCGTCAATGAGAATTATTAGTTGGAACATACAGGGCATAGGTGGCGTCCCACATCCATCCAAGTGTTACTAGAGGTTCCATTGATATCTTATTTATTCAAGAGCACAAACTGGATTCTAGAGATTGTGCCAAGTCAGGCAAGTTGCTTTCTGGCCATACTTTTTGGTTGCCTGCCTTGGGCACCAGGGGGAGCACTTCTATTTCAGTTTCGCAGTCAGTTCTCCCCTTAGTTGTTGGACACGGAGTCATTATTTCCTCTAGAGCTCAGTGGATTATTCTCTTGATTGGAGGGCGTAAGGTTGGTTTCCCTACCCTGTATGTCTCCAACATTAGAATGGAACGTGTCTTTATGTGGAAGGCTTTGCTCTCTTGGGCCCCCATTGCGGATTCATGGGTGATTGGAGGTGACTTTAACATGGTTGAGTTGCCGTTAGACAAAAAAGGAGGTAGAGAAGGAGGACTTCACTCTTTGGAGAGAGCAGCATGGGATGCCTTCCTTTTTCACTTCTATGGCAGAGATACTTGGTTGGACAATGCCTTTCTTATTCAGCCACAGTCCCTCCTGTTCTCTTGGTTGAACAAGAGGCAGCAGATGCCTATTCATGCACGCATTGACGGATTCTATGTAGATGATTGGGCACTAGACAGAGGTGGATCAGTATGCATTGCTGCTGGGGTTTCCACTTCAAACCACTTTCCTGTTGTGCTGGCTATCTCAGAGCCTCACTTGAGAGGCCGGTCTGCCAGCATCAGGATTCCAGATGCCTTGTACACAGAGGAGGACCTTACAGAGGCAGCCCTGCAGATATGGGTTTCTCATGTCCAGGGTGGGCAGCCTTTTCCATCACATGTAGCTGCTGCCCTTTCTGGTATTAGCGACTTCTACCTCTCTGTTGCTTGTACCAGGAGACGAGATATTCTCAAACGTGAGATTGGTGTTCGCCAGCAGTTGGCAACTTTGCAGAGGGAAGAGCAGAAACAACCTTCAAATGCTTGGATTCAGGAGTGCCTTGTTGTAGCAAGGGCTCATCAGGAGATATTGCTTGATCAGAGAGCAGAGTATGCCTTTCATGCACGGGAGTCCTTTTGGATTCAGATGGGTGGCAGAGTCAATAAACACTTTTTCTCTACTCTTGGCCCTAGACATAGTAGAGAGAGTGTATCCCAGCTTATTGACTCACATGGGGTTTTAGAGATAGATCCTGATGATGTCTTGCACATAGCTTTAGATTTTTATGCCGCCCTTCTTACTGCTGATCCCGAGACACGGGATAGAGAGGATGGTAGACAGGTTATTTGGCAGAGCATACCTTTGTTGGTGAAACCGAATATGCATGTTTTGCTTGACACCTTTCACCAACACAAAGTTCAGGATTACACTTTCAGCCCTTCACAAGGGCAAGTGCCCAGGTTCGGATGGCCTGAGTAGATTGGGGTTTTTTGGAGGGCACCCTTCTACGTTTTGGCTTTACTGATGCTTGGATCAAAGGTGTTTCCTCTTTGTACAGATCAGCCCACAGCCAGGTACTTATTGGTGGGGTAAGGGGTGAGAGATTTCAAATTTCCAGATTAGTCCGTCAGGGATGCTCCCTTGCTCCTTTTCTTTTTTTGTTCGTGGCCGAAGCTATGAGTATCTATGTTAGATCTCAAGCTGACATCTTTGGGATGAGACTTCCCATCAGAAGGGAAGAGGAGCTACTTGACAGTGAGTTGGCAGATGACACAGCAGTTTACTTGGATGCCACTCCACAGACGCTCACTTCTTTCAGGATAGCATTGGATTTATTTTGCTTGGCGGGGGGGATGCAGATAAATTGGCATAAATCCAATGGCTTTTGGATCAGTGATGAGGACACTCCATTTTGGGGGCTTGACATAGGATTCACTTGGGTTCAGAGGGGTGTGCCTGTCAGGTATTTGGGCTGCCAGGTCGGCTTGGATATTTCTTCCATGCAGCAGTTTGCTCCCGTGTTGGAGAGCATGAGGAGGAAGCTCCTTTTTTGGAGCTCAGCCAAGCTGGATCTTGCCTCTAGAGTTGTGGTGGTCAACCAGGTCCTCTTGGCCACGGCTTGGTTTGTTTGTTCATGCTGGTGCCGTTCTAGGGACTGCATCACTCAGCTCAGGAGACCGATCAGAAATTTTCTTTGGAGTGGGCTTGATGGCACAACAGATGCCTTAGCTAGGGTGGCTTGGGAGACCCTCATCCTCCCTACACAAGAAGGGGGTCTCAATATTATTGATCCAGATTTACAGTGTAGAGCTTTACTAAGCAAGATGGTGGTGCGGGGACTTATGCCAGGGCAGGAACCGTGGAAGGCCTTTCTTATTAGCAGCATACAGAGGTGCACACCTTCTTCAGGAGGAGACTGGATGAGCAGTATTAGGTGGATCTTCACCACACACCTTCATCCCCTCTCATGGTTGCCATTCTGAAAGCTTGGGCCAGTTTCAGGAGCACTCTTCGGAGGATTCCTCCTTCCTCTCGTGAAGATATTGATAGGCAACCGATCATGTGGAATGACAGTATTTTAGATGATCATGGTAGACCACTTGGTGCCTCACTCTACATGCAGTGGTCCAGGTGGGAGAGGGGACCTGCATCATCTTTGGGGTCTTGGAAAGCTTTCCGCAGGCTTCCAGAGGAGACCAAATCTGAGTTGACAGGACATCTCAAAGGGAGTGTAGGGAGGATCTTGCAGATTGAGGCAGCCCTTCCAGAGGATTGGGTAGACACAGATGATATGCCACTCACTTGCTCCACTTGGGCAGGTACTTTCACAAGAGGTGGTGTTCTGCTTCAGGCTTTGGCCTTTCGAGATGCACATGAGGATGCTTTAGTTTTTAGTGTGCAGGATGGTGGCAGATTGCTCAGGTCCACAGAGGACATATTGCTTGAGTCTGCTTTTCAGCCTATCAGGGTTGTAGGTCTTTTGGTGTAGGGATGAGATTCAGAGTGGTTGCTCGACCAGACCCCCGGCTAATCTACACCGGGTCTTGGAGGCTTTGGCTCTACGGGGGAGTTCCCATCAGGTATTTGCAGTGGGACCCTGGAGTGGATTGACGCAGGGCATCGAGAGAAGAGCATCCCCTTCTTTTGTTACATGGTCAGTAATTCCAGGAGATTTCAGCTCAGTAGTGGGAGACATTTGATATCACTACGGATCTGTAGAGGTACTTCTATAGGAGACTCTGGGAATCCCATAGGAATAGAAAGATCACTCTCTTCTTTCGGCTCTCTATCCATGGTGGGATTGCAGTGAACCTGTGGAGATCCGGTTCGGAGCCGCCGACCCTACTTGCCCTCGTTGCCTTTCTGCTTCGGAGACTATTCAGCATTGCTTATGGGATTGCAGACAGGCGAGGATGATTTGGATGGGGGTAGCCAGGATTTTCAGTCACTTTGCCCACTGCCCATTCTTTATGACATGGGGCTCAGTGGCTTGGCTTTCTCTTATAGGGCCTCAGGTATTCTATGAGAGATTTGACTCCTCTCGGGCCATTTCGGTTCGACGTCATCAGATTGAGTCCTGTTCGTCGGTTATGGTACCACACCTTCCTTTTATAGCTATACATGCCTCTGTGGATACTTCTTGGGAGATTCTAGCGAGCATAGCATCCTGGCATATCTGGAGAGCCAGATGCACAGAGGCTTTGGAGGGTACTCAGGTTCATCCCTCACACACATTGGCTAGTATCTAGACAGACACCGTATATACTTTGATGCCGTATGGACGAGTATGCAGGGAGACTCCCGTGTGTTACGCTCTAGCCGAGGTAGCATGACCTCGGAAGAATCAGTCGACATTTCCCTTATAGGATCTATCTTTGTAATATATGTGTTTGCGCTTTATGTAAATGATTGGGAGGGATTAATGTCAAGGTCCTAGGTGAGGGCTGATAGCACCAGACTAGATAGATCTGAGGCCAAGGGCCTAGTGCAAAGATTATGCCTAGGGGCAAGGAATTAAATGCATCCCAAGAGAGGGGTGAAATGTTGCATTAGGAAGGCCCTATATGGATGACATGTGGCATCTAGATCTATCTAGGGATTTGGGGTCTGTCAAGGCTTGAGAGAGAAGATAAGGAATTTGATTTTACGTGATTTTGCTGACAGCTCTCTCTCTCTCTTGTATGAAGTCTCGGTAGAATTGGCTGGGAGGATGAATTTGGTGCTTCTCCCGTGATATTCCGTAGGAATAGTGAAAGCGGTTAACATTTGGTATCAGAGCCGAGGTAAGGAGGGAACCCGTCGGGTTGTGACGGACAGCAGGTGGAGCGATCAAGGGATGTGAGCGTCGAACTATTGACGCAGACCTACACCAGCAGGTCGTAGAGCATGAGAACGGGCCTGTGAGGCGAAAGGGAAGTAGCGCAGGTTAGCTACCGTGGCCAACGAACGGTTAACATTTGGAATAGCGGGGTGGATCTGCAGTTCGACGAGGAACGACGAATTAGGTGAAGGCGTAGGACAGTGGGTAGCGGCAAACGCAAAAGCGGCTGTACCCATGCGCTTCTTGCTCACTGGGTGTATTGGGGAGATCCTTACGCAATTCGCAAGAGTTTCGGGGTGATTTGGTCTACCTGACGGCCGACTCAGACGGTCTTTTAGAGCAGTTGGAGGTCTCTAAGATATACATCGTAGGAGTCGAGGAATTGCGACAGCAAAGCTTCCCATAATCGAGCATCTGAAGATGATTAGCTCGCCGGAAAGCTGGAGGTCCTACGGAAGTTTACTGATTCGTTACTATGCTGAGCCAGATGACAAAGAGTAAGGTCTAAGTGCCGTATAATTGGCGATGCTTCGCTGCTGACATTCGACGGCTACGAAAGACCCCCAGTTTTTTCCCCACATCGTTTGGATTTGTCGATCAGCGCACACGTGATGGCAGGCTGTTCACCATTTTAGATTGACAGATCAAGAATATAACAGGGCAGAGTTTTTTTTTCGAGTTCAAGGATATCCAGGGGGCATCTCTTTCCCTTTAGGATATATATTTCAAGTTCTTAGTTTGCAGTACTTTGTTCCTGTACAGGAAGGAATTTTGAAGTGCGGTACTTTTGGAGTTTTCGCATTTATTTATTATTATTATTATTTTTTTTTAAAGAGAAATTTTTATTTCCCTTTTCAACAAAATGGAAGCAAAAGGGCAGAGATCAAGGGTGAATCCTAGTGAGTCTAGAGCTCAATCTACACAACAGATGTCACATCACGCGGCACCTACATTGATTGGTAGGATTTCAATATTAGAGGATGCTTTACAGCAGATTATGAACCAGCAGCTTCAGGTGAATGCTGGTCAAAATGAGATTAGGGAGATGGTGCAAGCCTTGTCGGCTAGACCGTCTAGGATTGACAAGGGCAAAGCTCCAGCAGAGCCAGAGCCCAGTGTACATTCCTTAGAGCGCGCAAGGGTCAAAGTGCCTAATATCGCTAATTATAGACCGGAGAAGTACGCTGGTCAGATGACCGAGCGCAGCTCTGATGTGATCGAGGTTTGGTTGCACAAGTGGGAAGAAGCCTTCGCCATTTGTGAGATTAGATCCGATCTAAAGAAGATCCGCGAGGCCACACACCTGTTTATTGAGGCAGCGGACAGATGGTGGATAAAGCAACAGAAGGATCAAGTTGCTCCAACCACCTGGGAAGGGTTCAAAACTGAATTCAAGAAACACTTTCTCCCACCTGATGAAGAATCCCGAGCTTGGGATGCTTATAGAAATCTTCGTCAGAGGAGCCTGTTAGTGGCAGAGTACACTGACAAATTCAGGGAATGTGTTATGAAAATAACAGACCCTCTCCCTATGTCGGTTCAGTTAAAAGACTATATTTATGGACTGAACGACAAGATAAAAATGGAAGTTCGGGCTAAATATGTGACTACACTAGATGAATCTATAGCAGTAGCCCTGAACTATGAGGATGCCAGAGGCAGATCTGGTGGGTTTGTGCAGGCAGGGACTCAGTATGAGCACCCGAGGAAAGGGGGATTTCAGAGGAAATGGGTTTCAAAGACAAGTGTCTCGCAGCCAAGTGGCCAAACCAAGCAGGTGAAGCCGGTTGAGGGACCAGCAAAAACAAGTACCACCGTTGGGGTGAAAAGGAAAATAACTCCAATGGCAGCCCGGGCTTGGTCAAAGTCCTCATTGACCCCTGAACAAAAGGAGAAAGCTAGAAAAGAAGGATTGTGCTTCGGCTGCCTTCAGCGACATCAGTGGAAGGATTGTCCACTGAACAAAGATCGTCGCACGGCTAATATGATAATATCTGAATGCGACGTAGAAATGCAGGAGAGTCCCAGTGCGGAACATATGCAGATGCAACTGGCGGGACCTTCTCAGAGGTTACTACCTTGTTTGTTATGTGTATCTGTTGCTAAGTTAGTGACGAGTGCACCTGATAACATCCTATCTAAGCCCGCAGCAACGGGGTATACAGCCTTCAATGATACGGAGTTAATCAAAATGAAAGGGCAGGTGGCCAGTCATGATGTCATTGTGTTGTTTGACTCAGCGTCAACTCACAATGTGATTAACTCCAAGCTCGTGAAGAGGCTGAAATTAAAGACAAGTCCATCTGACTATGCGTATACAGTCAGGATGGCAGATGGAACTTCAACTGAAGTATGGGACCAAAGGGTTACCCAGTTGGAGCTTCGAATTCAGGACTATGCTGAGAAGCTTGATTTTGAAATGACCAAGCTTGCTCATGCAGATATAGCCCTGGGAATGGCGTGGCATTCTAGGAAGAATCCAGCCATTGATTGGAAAAAGCACGTATATCAATTCAAGATGAATGATGTGCTTTATGTCTTGCGAGGTGAAAAAGATATACCTCAGGGACCGCTGGTTTCCGTGATGGAAATCAGAAAGGCTCAAGTAGAGTTTTTATACCTTTGCACAGCA
Source organism: Dipteris shenzhenensis (assembly GCF_047967505.1). Taxonomy (NCBI): domain Eukaryota; kingdom Viridiplantae; phylum Streptophyta; class Polypodiopsida; order Gleicheniales; family Dipteridaceae; genus Dipteris; species Dipteris shenzhenensis. The sequence continues at coordinate 25,680,744 of NC_141622.1, read as the reverse complement.
TCGGTAGAGTCGGTGGATGATTCTTCGACTAGCACTGATGTTGCGCGAAGTGGTGAGATGGCCAAGCTGGCTAATCTTATAACAGAGGAGTTCTCTGAATGTTTTAGGGATGAACTACCTTATGGGTTACCTCCAGAGCGGAAAGTTCAGCATAAGATTGAACTGATCCCGGGGGCAGAACCTGTAAATAGACCTCCCTATAGGATGAGTTTTGCTGAAGAAGCGGAGGTGCGTAGGCAACTGGAAGAATACCTCAAGTTGGGGCAGATTCAACCAAGTTTCTCACCTTTTGCTTCACCAGTGATATTAAAGAGGAAAAAGGATGATACGTTTCGCCTCTGTATAGATTACAGAGCATTGAATAATATCACTGTTAAGCACAGGTATCCGATGGCTCGGATTGATGATTTGCTAGATGCATTACATGGAGCCGTGATTTTCAGCAAGATAGATCTTAAGTGCGGCTATCATCAGATCCGGATTAGAGCCGAGGATGTGCATAAAACCGCTTTTAGAAGCAGGTTTGGTCATTATGAGTTTTTGGTAGTGCCCTTCGGACTTACCAATGCTCCAGCGACTTTCGTCATGCTTATGAATGATTTACTACGTCCGTATATCGGAAAGTTCGTAGTACATTTCATTGACGATATCTTGATATTCAGTAAAAGTGTTATTGAGCATCGTGAACACTTAAGGATAGTGTTCAGTACTTTGAGGAAAGCCAGTCTTTACGTGAATAAAAAGAAAACTATACTGTGTATGGTTAGGCTTGAGTACTTAGGATTCATAATTACTCCACAGGGGGTAGAAATGGATCCGAAGAAAGTGGCTGCGATACTAACTTGGCCAATCCCTCAGAGTCTGACCGCGTTGCGATCATTCTTGGGATTTGTCCAGTTTTATAGAAGGCATATCAAAGGATATTCCGAAATAGTATCGCCATTGACTGATCTGACCTCAGATAAAGTACCTTTTATTTGGGGATAGAATCAACAAGAAAGTTTTAACACCATAAAACAAGCTGTGGTCTCAGGACCGGTGTTAAAGATAGTTGATCCCCAGAAACCGTTGTTCCTAGAAACCGATGCAAGTGGCATTGTGGTAGGAGCAGTCCTCCTTCAAGAGGGAAGGCCAGTAGCCTTCGAAAGCAAGAAGCTTTCTCCCTCTCAAAGGAATTGGCCAACTCATGAATTGGAGTTGTATGTTGTTATCCATGCTTTGAAAACATGGAGGCATTATTTGTATGGTTCAGAGTTTTATGTGGACGTGGATCATGATACTCTGAAACATTTATGTAAACAGCCTGACTTGAGGGGCCGCCAAGCTAGGTGGGCAGAGCTCATGCAGGAGTTTAATTTAACGATTCGGTACCGAAGAGGAAAAGACAATAAGGTAGCTGATGCGTTGTCTCGCATTATGCACAACATGAGTTTCACGGTATTAGAGAGTGCTCTACTGACCGAGATCAGAGAAACTCAGAAGGTGGACGAGTTTGTCCAGAGCTTATGGCCTAAGGCTCATGTGTTAAAACCCGGGGAAAATGAAATGGATGACCTGGCATCCAGAAAAGGCCAAACTTATGCAAGATATACCATAAGGGATGGTATGCTAGTTAGAAATGGCAAGGTTGTAGTACCTGGTCAGAATGATCTCAGGCAGAGAGTCATTCGACAATGCCATGATAGCCCATGTGCGGGACATCCAGGAGTCGAGAAGACATATGATCTCGTGAAGCGAGATTTCTTTTGGCCAAAGATGAAAAAGCATATTCATGAATATGTGACACGGTGTTTCTCGTGTCAGGTAAGTAAGGCCGAGCGGGTGAAGCCACCCGGACTTTTACAGCCCTTGGAAATACCACTAAGTAAGTGGGAGAGCATTTCCATGGATTTTATTGTAGGACTACCTGCAACACAAGGAGGGTATAATTCTATCCTTGTGGTGGTTGATCGTCTAACCAAGATGGCTCACTTCATTCCGACTAGAGAGTCTGTTAGTGCCCCGCAAGTGGCGGATTTGTTTATTAGACATATATTTCGTCTGCATGGATTGCCTAGATCCATAGTGTCAGACAGAGATGTCAGGTTTACCGGTCATTTTTGGACAGCGGTATTTGAGACACTAAGGACTGAGTTGGGAATGAGTAGTGGGGATCATCCTGAGACGGATGGTCAGACGGAGAGAGTCAACCAGACTTTAGAGGATATGCTGAGAGCATATGTGTCATTGAGGCAACATACATGGGACAAGTGGTTGCCATTGTTGGAGTTTGCCTACAATGATAGGAAACATTCATCTACTGGGTTCAGTCCGTTTGAGCTGAACTATGGTTATAGACCAGCCAATCCAACTATAGTTGGAGTACCTCAGAAAGTGCCTAGTGCCGCGAACTTTGTAGTTCAGATGCGGGAGATGCTAGCACTTGCGAGAGCTAATATCCGTCAGGCTATGGATAGAGCCAAGGTGTATGCGGATGAAAATCGGTCTATAAGAGTATTTGAAGAAGGAGAAAAAGTTTTTCTCAGAATTCCTTCGCACTCGAAGTCGTTGACTTCAGGAGAGTGTGCTAAGTTATCACCTCGATACTATGGGCCGTGGTTAATTCTAAAGAGAATAGGCAGTGTAGCCTATAAATTAGAATTGCCACAAGGGTGTAAGGTGCACCCAGTTTTTCATGTTTCACGTTTAAAGAAATTTTTACATACTGGTGACTCACTAATCGAAGGTGTGGTTTTGTTTCAGGAGATAGAGGATATTGCAAGGCGCAAACCAACAAAGATCCTGGACCGAGGAACAATGCAAATACGAAATCGGAAGATACCCACGGTGTTGGTTGCATGGCATGGTCAGCCTCTATCCGAAGCTACCTGGGAATCCGTATATCAATTGCGGAGAGTGTTCCCAGACTTTATCATCGAGGACGCTGATGTCTGAAGAGGGAAGGAATGTTACGCTCTAGCCGAGGTAGCATGACCTCGGAAGAATCAGTCGACATTTTCCTTATAGGATCTATCTTTGTAATATATGTGTTTGCGCTTTATGTAAATGATCGGGAGGGATTAATGTCAAGGTCCTAGGTGAGGGCTGATAGCACCAGACTAGATAGATCTGAGGCCAAGGGCCTAGTGCAAAGATTATGCCTAGGGGCAAGGAATTAAATGCATCCCAAGAGAGGGGTGAAATGTTGCATTAGGAAGGCCCTATATGGATGACATGTGGCATCTAGATCTATCTAGGGATTTGGGGTCTGTCAAGGCTTGAGAGAGAAGATAAGGAATTTGATTTTACGTGATTTTGCTGACAGCTCTCTCTCTCTCTTGTATGAAGTCTCGGTAGAATTGGCTGGGAGGATGAATTTGGTGCTTCTCCCGTGATATTCCGTAGGAATAGTGAAAGCGGTTAACACCGTGCAGCCTCAGCTAGGAGGGCTTCTTTCTTCAGGGAATGGAAGGATTCTCCTTTCTTCTCTGAGACTCCTACAGGGTTGAGGTGGCACTTTCAGCCTCAGCCTTGGTTGTTTTCCACCTCACTCTGAGAGGGTTTTATTTATCCTCATGATTTCATGATGTATTCCGCTTTGAGCTTGCTCTCGCAGGTTTTTTCTCTTACTTAATAGAAGTCTCTCTCTTGAAAAAAAAAAAAAAAAACTCTTTAGAGGAACAACCTTTATCCAAAAAAGCCTTTTGCCGGGCCCGTGTTTTTGATTTAAGTAGGATCACTAAAGACTTTACAATTCCTATATGTCCATAAAGTCCATAGTGCCCAGTAGCGAACCCAAACGAAGAAAAGATGAAACACACACATGCACGCACGCACGCACACATACACACACGCACGTGCACACATATTTTATATTTAAAGTGAAGTCCAGACAATTATATTAAGAGTTGTCTCCAAGAAGGAGAGTAATGACATCTTCAAAAAACTTGCATATAAGCCATCCAACTGGCCCACATGCTAGTCATAAAAGGACTCGGAGAAAAGAGAACTTGTTCAGAGAAGGATCACCAAAAACCCGATGGTTTCTGTCCTTCCAAAAGTCTATAGGACCCAATATCAAACATAGGAAAAGAAAAGATCATATCCGGTCAGGGTGCAATCCAAACACAACCAAAAGAGCGTTCCAAAAAGAGTCGCTGGAAAGTGTGCCTGCAAGATCCTCTCTAGAAGAATAAGAAAATCTCGTGAATCCTGGCAATGCCAAAATATATGAGCCACCGATTCGCGAGTAGCTAGGCATCGATGACACATAGCTGGCCGATATGCCTTTGAGCTAGAAGTATGCTAGAAGGAAAAACACCCACAACTATCCTTCAAAGAAAAACTCGTTGGCCAAGAAGGAGTTTGCAACCCCAGAGGTGACACAGTCTACCTCTCCACCACCTTGCATTTAGCCTCATAGACCACACATGGTTTTCGCGGGCTGTAATCTAGGGGAGAGGCAAGAGAACCGTGTATATACTGGCAACCATGAGAGAAGTCAAAGCAAGAGGATGCTGAGTAGTGAAATCCGAAACAAGCACCTAGTCGCGTAGACGATCCTGAAGCTGAAGGGGAAGTACTTGCTGAAAATCTGGAAGCATTTGAGCAAGCAATTGCTAGTAGGGGCGATAATGCATCCCTAGAGCAAAACGACGAGCCGCCACTAAAAAGGGTATCACCGAACCTGTGTCATCCAATACATCTGCCACAAGACGAATCTTGGACCATATTAAAAAAAGAGCATGGACTATCACAACTGGCTCTCACAAGAGCATGGACTAGAGTACAATCTATGTGTTCTAGAGCTCTGAGGATCTTCTTTTATAGACTTTGCCTCCAACTTGAAAGCAAGAGCTTTCTAATAAGCTGGGGTTAGCTTTTAGCTTTTTTTAAAGCCAAAATCAGGCATACTTTTCTTAGAAAGCTGAGCTTTCCCTAAAATCAGCTTTAGGGGGCTTTTCTTGGAAATTGCGCTGGAATTCTTGTTGATTTGGCCTTGTGGGGTCCTCCATGAAGTAGGCGCCCACATCTTGGTGCTTTTTGCCTTGTAGGACCTACTTTTTGCACTTTTCCCTTAATTCTAGGGCCTTTTTGCACTCCTTTTGGTCCTACACATTGCCACAAACAAAAACCAACACTTTAACCAGTTAAAGGCTAGACTAATGCATGCATTCTAGTTCTTGGACTATTTCTAGTCCCTTGTGGGCGTCCCCATAGTTCTCTTTTTACCAATGCAAGGCAAAAGCAAAAGCAATAAAATTGTTTCTTGGTTAACCAACTTCACCATTCTTTGACCGAAGTCAATTCTAATAAAGATTACTCTTTATTTTCTTAGGAGAAGTCCCAAATGGTGACTCTGTGTGTGTGTGTGTGTGTTTGTACGTATGGATGTACATACACGCACTTTTTTTTTTTGGTAATATAGTTTTGCATTAAGAAGACTGTACACACACACACACACACACATATCTATAATCATTTCTTTCCAGTGCTGTTCTAGAAACAAGAGAATATTCCCAACCCCAAGTTCATGTTTGTCATTTCTTATTTTTGCAACTTTTGGAAATGCATTTCTGACATTTTAAACCTCTAGAACAATTCCTAACCAAACTGCCTCCCCTATGCTTATACAGACACTCTGCCCCTACCCTTGCCAGTGTCCATACATGTACTATTCAACAACCCACCCCATCTAGATCTCCTTCTTGCGCCATAACATCCCCACACCAAATCGTCCCCCTACCTCCCTTTGTTTCCCTTTTCACAGTTAACATGTATTGTACCACCCCCACATACACACAAAAATAGACATGGAGAGAGAGAGAGAGAGAGAGAGAGAGAGAGAGAGATGCACACTCGTTATCTCTCACACTTGTTCTGTAATTTGATGATGCTTATGTGCAACTTGCAGCTACACAGAGCCACAACCTGATTATTCAGCCTTCCGAGAGGCTAGTTTTGGTCATGCAATGCTAAGGATACAAAATCGTTCACATGCATATTTTCTTTGGCATCGTAATGATGATGGAGAGGCATTAGTTTCAGATGCTTACTGGCTTTACAACCAATACTGGTAAGCCTACTTGTTTAAGAATCAAGCAAATTTTCTTGGTCTTTTCTATTAATGACTTCTTTGGGAGTATGCTCCTTCACAAGCACTGCAACAAATGAACAAGAATATACCATAGCAAAAGAAAGCACAAAAATTCAGTGTACAGGGTAGTAAATAGTAGGGGGGATTCCCAAAGATTGGTGTTAACAATGGTGAGATTATACCGATGGAGGATACGTCTATTTGCAATGTCCATCCAGTTGTTTTTTCTGGATCATCTTTCTGATTCCTCCTCTTCACAACATTCCCCTACCCTTATATAAATGTTAAGAGGAACCACACAAAAGGGCAGTTGAAGCTATCATGATGTACGTAGTCGTATGTAATGGCCAAGATCGCATATATGATCGGTTCTGAAAGTTTCTGTACAATCAGATCTTGCTTGAATATAATAGTCGCTTACCAAAGGTCATGATTGAATATAATTCTCTTTGGTATGAAAGAGATATGCACTAGCAACATTATCAAGAATTAAGCACACATGCTATATTCAAACATAGAATTAAGATACATACTACATGAAACAATCTTGAGGACCAACGGATGTTTTTGTTTTTGTTGACACATATGACAATGTGGATGGGCTAAAGACGAATCTAGTTCCCTCAAAGAGGTTATCCTCATTTTCCTTCGATGGATCCTAAGTCTCTGGAAGGGCGATTTGGATGGCAGGACATTCTCTCCTCTGCTTTCCATTGTCTTTGTATCTTTTTTTAACATAGTGTTTTTGTCGTCTAAATACACTCAAGTGCATTATTTCACCATGTGATTGTTCCTATATATATATATATATATATGTGAGTGCATGCGTGTGCATGTCAATATGTGCAGGTGTGCATGGGTGCATGCATGTGTGTGTGTACGCGCGCGTGCCTCTGATTTAGTGAACATGGAGGGAAGATCCATGCTGTTGAGTGTGTTGTGTACATTGGCTTTGGACCTTGGCCTCGCTGACTGCCCGTGATCTCCTGGTCTATACGATTTGACTGGAAAACTCCATGATCATACTTTGGGTAAAGTCTAGCTGTGTGCCCTAATCCTGCCTTTGTATCTTGAGCAAGTGCTCTTTGCATCCGACGATCTCATGGATGAAGGCAGCAAGGCATCTCTGATCTGGGTAAGAGAGGAAGCTGGAGAGCAGTGCAAAAATAGATCTAATTAGATAGTGATAACGACGTTAAATCTCATAGTACACCACGTACCTGAAAGTAGGCTCTCTCAAGGCAACCCATCCTCTCTCAATACGGAATCGGTGCAATGAGACAAAATTGTCCAATCGATATCCTCAACGAATGTGGGAGGTGGATCCGAATATATCCTGTTGGATCAATGAAGCCCTCCTGTAAGCAGTGGTCCCTATAGAATCTGATCTTTACTGGAAGGTCGTTGGGTGCCAACCAGGTGAATGCGTGTAGCATTGAGGCTCTCGAATGACTTGGTTGGCCTCATGATATGTGAGCATGTCTCGAATGACTTGGTTGACCTTGTGATACGTGAGCGGGACTAAAGGAGCCTTAATGCTATACTGGAAAGGGGGTAATCTATTCATGTGGAGTCCCAAACTCTCAAACCACCTGCATTTGTGTGCATACCAACATCTTTGATCCGGCTGCTAGGGTCATGGAGGGAGATAGGGCCTTCCACGGTAGCCTATGTCGTCCTGAGGTACAAGCCTAACTCGGTAAAGGTATGTGATGAGCTGAAATGATGCATCAAGCTACAATGGAGATGCACCGAACTCAGTGAGAACAATCTGATGTGGAACCAATGGCTTGCTGCAGATCATCCATGACAGCAAGAGAACCTGGAGTTTCTCTACCCGAGCCCAATCTGCCTCTTATTACCCTAATTCTAGGAACCGCATCCGATCTAATTGCCTCTATTGCGGAAGAGGGTAAAGCAGGAAGGGGAGAGATCTTAGTGACCAACCCAAAGGTTTCTCCAGTCCTAGCTAGGAGTCAATGGTACACCTGAGACAGACATCAAAATCTAATGAAGAGTGAAGTCGTCTACCTGTCCTCCTCTGTAGGGTCGAAACCTAAAAAGACTGGCCTGAAGAAAATCTTCCTAGAACCAAGTGCTAAGGGGCTAGCCTTGAGTATTGTGCTCGTGCCTCCAGGAGAGTCAAAGCCCACTTCAAAGGAATCTCGTCCCAGTAGTCGAATAAGGCAAGGTGTGAGGCCCAAAGGTAAAGCCACAAGCATCCAGTCCCTGGTAAAAGTGTGGGACCCATGAATGCGCTTGAAGAGGGTGGTCTCAAAACTCCACATCCTTTTGCAGCTGCAGCAACTTGTCTTTGAAAAGGTACACGTTTTCACAGCTGGTGGAAGTGGTCGAGGATTGATTGAATGGGTCGCCATTCATCAATCAAAGGTGGAAGGCCAATTCAAACAGCTGAAAAATCTGTACATCGCTTGGAGAAGGTTGGAAGGGAGAAGGGAGGGGGAAACTGAGAAGGGAGAGGGAGGGAAGAGGCTGAGGTGGGGGGTGCTGAGAGGAGGGGAGGGGCTGAGAGAGAGAGTTGGGGGAGGCTGAGAGAGGGGAGGTGCTGAGAGACAGGTGAGGGGAGGGATCGAGGGAGGAGGCAGACCTAGGCATCAGGGGGAGGTAGACCTAGCGGCAGGGGGACACAAAGCTAGCAGTAGGGAGAGGCGGAGTTAGCAGCAAGGGGAGGTTAGCAGCAGGCGGGGGACTTAGCAGCAGCAGGTGGGGAGAAAGCAGCAGCAGGCGAAGCTAGCAAGGTGAGGGGATGGTTAGCAGCACTTGGGGGGTTAGCTGGGTGGCAGGGAGGCTAGCAGCAGCTGGGGATGGGCAGAGGTAAGCAGGGAGGTGGAGGGAGCTGCAATGGGGAAGAGCTTAGCTGAGCAAGGTCAAGGATCATTTCAGAAAAACTTATTTTTGACATGTCAAGAATATGAGCTATGGATATGACATGCATTTTAACAAACAGTCAGATTGAAGTGCACAACTACTTTCTTTTAAATCATAAATATGCACGCTTTCATCTTTCGTTGCAAAATATAAGGTCCATCAAAATATTGTTGGGGCCAATCATGATAGCTGTCTGGTCGAAATTGCCTGTCAAGTTTTTGAAATAAGGTAAAAAGATTTTGGTGTTTATTAGCATGTAAATCCTAGTTCTCTATACATTCCTGTTGAGAGCGGATACCACAGGTAATAGTATTTTGAGAACAGTTCTTCTCACATGTACTGTTTCTTTTTTGTAGGGTGCACAGTGTTTTGGAAGAGGGGATTCCAAGACGGAGACTGAAGAAAGAGAAACTATCACTGCAGATCTTTTAACTAGAAATCAGTGCCCATGTGATTATTTTCTCATCGTTGTAAATTTTCAATTCTCTTGGAGTCCAAGGGGCTGTTACTTGACAACTATGATTGTGGCTTATAAATACTTGTATTTAAGGTGGAAAATTTAGTAGAAAGTGTACTGATGGTTGAATAGAGCAAAACCAGATGCCATTAATCCCTATGGATTGTCCTACTGCTATAGTAAAACTGTGTGACCTTGCACACTGTAAAAATGTTTTTCAAGTTGAGAAGAAACAAGTTTTCATGTGATTATTTTCTCATCGTTGTAAATTTTCAATTCTCTTGGAGTCCAAGGGGCTGTTACTTGACAACTATGGTTGTGGCTTATAAATACTTGTATTTAAGGTGGAAAATTCAGTAGAAAGTGTACTGATGGTTGAATAGAGCAATACCAGATGCCATCAATCCCTATGGATTGTCCTACTGCTATAGTAAAACTGTGTGACCTTGCACACTGTAAAAATGTTTTTCAAGATGAGAAGAAACAAGTTTTCATGTGATTATTCACTTCCTCTGTGTAATTGGTAAGAGGGAAGGAGGGCATGACAGAACTTTGTACAAACAGGCAAAAATTTTCAGGAAAGGAGGGCATGACAGAACTTTGTACAAACAGGCAAAAATTTTCAGGAGTTCCATTATTTTGTCTGTGTAATTGGTTGAGTTCAGGCCAATTCTATCGTGTTCCCCATAAGAAATCCTTATTGCATTGCATTACCATGATCAAGCATTAATGCTTTCTATGCGATTTCTTGCTTTTTCTTTCCAAGAAAGGCCTCCTTATTTAAGCATGTCAAAAGACAAAAGAACACCGAGGATTTGCACATGCTTAGATATTCTGAGTGGTACTTCACCAACGCTTTGTCATGCTCTTCATGATGTATTTGTGCCTTGAGTGCTTTTCTCTTGGCCATTTCATTCATACGTCTTTGTTTATGAAAGAAAAATGCATGGTTCGGACAAAAATGAAGGACCTTATGACTCTAGGCAACAATCACCATAATTTAAAAATGCACTAAAGAGGCAATAATTGAGCAGGGGGAGTAGTGCAAGTTTGGTCCACGGTCTCGTGTTGGAACATGAAAGTTATACTTGAGGACAAAGTAATCCTGAGTAGCTCTGGAATTCGTTAACATCAAATCTCAAATCCCTTGTATACTATTATGAAATATAAGCAAAGGATGGCAAAAATGATTTGATGCAATGAGAAAGGAATGATTAAGGGCATACATTGTGAACACCGAATGTGCTTGGTTGTGAAACTACCAACAAGCTTTCAACGGGGCATGTAAGGAACAATGATGATAATCCTTCTGCAGAGGGCCACAATGAGCATACCAAACATGAGTACCTAGACACATCAAAACTAGGTGGAGCAGCCTCTTTGGACGACTAAGTGAGAGCGCCCAAGAAACAAAAAGGGACATTTGAAGGTGCGAATGGTAATTATGATCCCTTACAAAGAGTAGACTGGCAGTCCTAGAGGCCGTGGCTATGATTCTCATGTCCCAAGAACAGGGAGCACAAGTTGGAAGACGATCCATGGTATGGAGGGAAGTCCCAATCTGAATACTAGCATGGGAGAACAGACAAAAGAGGAAGGAAACCTACAAAGCCACATGTCGGTATGTGATATGTTCCAAAATGTATGGTGAAAAGGCTTTTCGAACATTTTAGGACTCCCAAGGTATAATTGGGTTCCAACTTACGCACTAGAGCTACATTGTCTGAAATGTCCTCATGGAATAAGAAAAGAACACTGGTGGATCGCTTGTCGAAGTTTGTTGGAGCTCAATAGTTTCTCTTTGTTTACATGTTGGGAGTTCACACGAAATGTTGAAGGTATATCTTATGCTTATTCTCTATGTTGATTATGTTTTTCCCAAATATCAAAATTTAATGTTTGATAAACCTCGCAGACATCAAAAGACGGATTTGCAAAAATTGAATTACATTACAAACTATAGACAATGTGAACCTCGGGATATCAAGTATTGGTAGAGCTTGAAATTATTGCATAGGGAAATGTTTTTGAGACAACATCTATACCTAGCAGCAGCCTTTTCTTGCTACATTTCAATATGAACTCTTTGATGCTAAGGCCCAAAATGCATCCTTAACCTTTTGCAACGATATAAAAATCCTTGATCATTAAAATTCAAATTTTTTGAGTAGATTTGTAGTACATGCTTTCCTAACATGGAAACCACACATGTTTTTGAGACATCTATACCTAGCAGCAACCTTTTCTTGCTACATTTCAATATGAATTCTTTGATGCTAAGACCCAAAATGCCTGCTTAACCTTTTGCAACGATATTAAATTCCTTGATCATTAAAATTTGAATTTTTTGAGTAGATTTGTAGTACATGCTTTCCTAGACCAAAATGTAATTTCCAAAAAGAAATGTAATGATGCTACATATAATAAGTCAAATGAACATTGGACAACATTTTTGTTCATTCCATAGTCATAGGATAGACAACATTAAAAAAAGATGTTTACAAGGGGTTGTGGAGATGGCTTGTAAGAGTCATATCCTTGTCCACAGTAGTCACCCTTTTCACACAGTTCCTTTTGCATCGACCTTGCATAGATTGGCATCTTCAAAGACAACAATCATCATTTATTGTGTTGCCTCCTAAAGGGCCACGATAACCCTCTTGGTCAAGTTCACATCACTGTTGTAGCTCTTGCGTCTCTTTTGTGTGTGTGTGTGGTCTTTTCCCCTTTTCAACTTGGTGAATTGTACTTTGAGCTAAACTCTCTGACCACTTTTCCCAACTCCTTTTTCATAGGGGTGCTTTAAGCTAACTTTTGGTGCCAAGTTGTTAGTGCTATGGTTCATTTTGGTGTGGTCTCTAGCCGATTGTTGAGATATGTTCTCTTAAAAGAAAGAGAATTTAGTCAAGGAATTTTGAGGGGGGCTATGGAAGAGGAGTTTTTGGAAGGGATATATGGACATAAATTTTGAGAAAAGCATTGGCAATCGATTTTTGTAGGGATGGATTTGGAGAGAGATTTTGATGGGAAGAAGCTTTAGGGAGACGTATTCCCAAGGTTGGGATTGTGTGGGGAGGTTTGTAGAGTGGGATTTTGAGAAAGCTCTTAGGAGCTATTGGTAGGAAGGCATGATGCTAGAGGATGTTGACCTATGCAAACTTATACTTGAAGTCTTGAGTCAAGCATTATGAGATAAATCTATTTATCAATCCACTCACCCCCACACCTACACCCACACCCACACTCACACCCGCATAGGCACGTGCATGCAGTTGCACGCGCTTTTTTGGGTGAAACCACTGATCCAATTAATTAATGCAATTTACAAATCCTACCACCAAGTGTGGCAAGTGCAATGATTTCTATCATGGAAGATGGTCCAATATGTCGTAAATCTAATCCACAAAAATAGTGGGCTATAGTCGACAAGGAATGAGTGATGTCGCTCAAATATCTAGAATTGCTTGGAGAAGCTATACAAAGGGAAGCGAATCCGAAGGCTAGCTGATAGGGCCCCAAGGAGATCCTTGGTGGCTGAACAAGTCCACAAGAGATGTAGAATTGTTTCTCTTGTCCTTGTTTCTCTGGGACAAGAGCAGTGCAGATAATGCGCAGGTGCAATGCAGCATCTGGCTGGCAAAACCCCCAAGAGAGACACCGCCACATGAAGACCTTCTGCTTTAGAGGAAGCCTATTATTCCATATGATACGCAAGCATTTTTTCCACCATTTGGAGAGGTCTATTCATCTACCAAATCTCATTGGCATGAATCTGTATCCACGCCGAAGGGATCAGAAGCCGATAAACTCGCGCTACCAGTCTCTTATCTTTCAAGTTTCCAAACCGTTAATCAATATTGCTCCTGAAGACGCGAAATCGAAAGGAAGAGCTGAATTAGTTCCCGAATCTTGTGCCATTCAGGCCTGGAGTGCATGCCCAAACCATAAAACCTATTTGCGAGATTAATTACTACCAATCAGCAACAATCAGTCGGCTTGAAAAAGTACTACCATTGATGTTTCCCCGAAAAGAGCCCGTGATAAAATCCCAAAAAGTGGTCTCCCAGTTACCAAAATCATGTGTATGAACCTTAGTGCACATTCCCGCGAGCATTTGCATCCATGGCTCCTGCTGAGCTACAAAAATAAGTAGCATGGTAGCTTTTCGAGCAACTAAATGATAGAGAATGTTTAAAATGTTGAGCCATCCATGCATGTTCGAAGAATAAACTAGCTCAACTTTCAGGAGACAGAGAGCTTGCCATAGGTACTCCCCATTGCTTTCGACATGAAGGCATCCAAGGTTTTCTTATCCCATGCTATAAGCGGCAAATGGAACTGTATATAAGCCATGATGATTGCTTGTACCATGCACAGACACACATGTAGCGGCCAAGTAGAGAGTTTTTAGTAGTCAAGCTTGCGTTGTATCTGTTGCATTTCCCAAGAAGTTTCCTCCTTTAAAGAGATACAGCAGCCAATCGGGTATCCCAAGTGCCATACTATTTGTCCTAGTTCTAAGATCTACCTAGCCAAAGTATCTCATGCCAATCTTTCGCAGTCAAAGGCAAGAGCTTAGATTTTTGAAATTTGATATGTAGCCCAGTAGCCAGTCCATATAATTCCTTAGTATCCATGATAAAGTGTGTGTCTGACCCAGTGTTGTGCAGGAAGAAGAAAGAGTCATCTGCATATGCTTGAACCACAACGTGTTTGCCATTCGGAAGTTGAATCCCATGTAAACTACCATTAGCTGTAAGTTTGTCCATGTGTAGCAATAATGGATGGGTAGCAATGGCATAAAGTAAAGCACTAAGAGGGCATTCTTGCCTCACTAATTTGCCCAACATCCAAGGGCGAGAGAGATCCCTACCAACCATGCAACAAGCAGTACTATTTTGATATAACCAGAAGATAGCATTGCACATTCTTGAACCAAAACCCAATCTGTGCATTACCTAAGCAATGCAATCCCACTCCACAGTATCAAAAATAGCAATATCAACCTGCATAGTTAGCACATCTTGATTTGTATATTTGGCATATTCGATGCCTATATATGCATTGGCAATGTTTCATGTATTTGCCTTTGTGGCACATCAATCAATTGACCAACATTTTTGTTATGAGCTTGTATATTGCAGGCATTAAAGTGATAGGTCTCCAATTAGACATAGTTTCACACTTTTATTTTTTTTGGGACCAACTAGTTCTTCTTTCCATGAGGCTGGGTCCCAACAATGGGTAACCATTTGAAGGTTCGGACCCTTGAGTTGACCCCAATATGCATGAAAGAATTCCACTGTAATCCCATCCCATCTTGGGGATTTCCATGCACTCAAAGAATTTAAAGCATCATCGAGCTCACTCTAAAGAAAAGGCATATCCATATTGAGAGCATCTTGGGGAAGCACTATAGGCATTACAGTATTCCAAAAAAGATTCTTGGCTTCAATTTATGATGGAGTAGGTGGCAATGGTGCTACAAACAATTGGCGAAAATGGGTCAAGCATTCTATTCAAGTTCAAATGTATCCATTGTCCAAGTCCCATCCAATCTTTTAACCCAAGCAAGATTGTTTTTATCTAGAAGTGTGCATAATTTTAAAGAAGCTTTTTGATGAGTAACCCTTATCCTCAAGAGCTTTCTATCTTAGACAAATTTGCCATTTTAGAAGTCATTTTGTCTTATGCAGGCCCTGGCTGCAAGAGAATCAAGTATCGCAGCATTTTGCAATGGCCGTAGCTGGCAGAATTCCGAGTATTCCTGCAATTTTCTCTTTCACAATTGCGACATTTTGTCTTTGATACCCTAATTATTGGCAACCATATTGCTTGATGACATACTCCATCTTAAAATAGTGCCAAGCTGCATGCATATCTTCACTGGCCTGCATGAGTAGAGGCTGAAGTGCATGCTTCACCATTTTTGTGAACTATCAACGTTCCAAATAACTTTTATTGACAATGAGAAATCTTTGCATGGGCAGCCTAAGAGGATAAATATGCATACCAAAGGATATACCCATCCAAAGCAGTGAATGATCACAAATCACAAGCGAGTGATCGACCCACATGTTAGATGTGAAATCATTATATAAATCTGCATGAATCAAGTACCACTTATCTAGTCAGCCCCAAAATTGTGAGTGTGCATTATGATAAAATGTAAATCCTTTATCACAAGGTTTTGACAAAACCCAAAATCCAAAATCATACTAGCCCAAGAGGTGTGTTCAATGGTGTGAGCATACCAAATCGATGTGTTGTATTGTCTTCAAAATTTGGTGCATTATTAAAATCTCCACAAAGGAGCGCCTTTCCACACCATGGATAAGGTGCAATCTTTGACCACAAACCCTGAGGGCAAAATTCAGTGGGGCATAAACAAATGCAATTTCATTAACTTATCCATGTATCGGGCATTTTATTACTAAGCATCTGGCACTAGGATGATTGAAATCAAAACAGGGATTGAGATCCCGTTTGCACATCAGCAATGTACTAGAATATCCATCACAACTAGAATTAAATATATCATAACCTGCAAAATATCCATGTTCTCCAACAAGCATGTGTTGATCATGTTCCTGTAAGTAAACTATATGTGGCTACGTTTTATAAACATAATGCAAAAAAAGCCTCCATTTTTCAAGATCACGGAGGCCCTATACATTATAAGAGAAACACTTTAGCTCTATATACATGAAAGAAAATTGATTTGTGTGATAACCAAAACGCAAATCAACAAGCATCATGTGCCATGGCATTGATGCTATCAACCATATCATTTTCAAGTTGAGTATAGACTGTTATACTATGTACACAAGCACGCACATGCACACACAGACACACGCGTGCGCATGCACACACACACACACACACACACACATGCATGCATGCACTTGCACACATGTGTGTGCATGCACACACATAGAAGGGAAGCCCCTTTAATATCACTTTGCATGTTCACTAAATTTCGTATACACAAGAAGTCAAAAGTTGAGCCAGTGTGCAATTTATTTGCCATATAGCAATGTACGACTCATTGAATGTTTGCAAGCTTCATGTGTACCCATCAACTCCATTTTCTTGTTATTGTAGCTTATCCAACTCTAGCCAATGCCTCCTATCTTTCATCTTGCTCTTATCCATATGTATCTTCTGATCCCCTAGTCGCCTAGGTAATATTCCCTTGAAATAGCTTGTAGACATATTTCCTCCCAATGAAGTGGAAAGTTAGGCTTTGGAAAGTCTTATTGGAACATTGAATATTACCATGCAAATGTTGGGGAGTTAATGTTCTCAAAGTGGAGTCATGCCTCCTTAATAAAGTGTGACATTTACATCTAACCTCCTAGCTATCTTTACACTATTACCTCAAAGTGCCTCAATGTGAAGGGAAATCCCCAATAAGGGTGAGGAACTCAAACTCAAAAAAATGCATGACACAATTTGAGTCTTGCCTATTTCTGGCCCAATGAAGTGGAAAGTTAGGCATTGGAAAGCCTTATTGGAATATTGAATATTACCATGAGAATGTTGGGGAGTTAATTTTCTTAGAGTGGAGTCATGCCTCCTTAACAAAGTATGACATTTACATCTAACCTCCTAGCTATCTTTGCAATGTTACCTCGAATTGCCTCAATTCGAAGGGGAATCCCCAATAAAGGTGAGGACCTCAAACTCAAAAAAATGCATGACACAATTTTTTTTGAAAATGCGGGTTTATATTAATATAAAAGAGTCAAATATATACAAGTTCAAAAAATTCCTTAAGACTTCAAAATCGAGATTTGATCAACAGAACCAGCAACAGTTAAAATCGAGATCTGTTCAGTTGAAACATCAGTAACAGTAACAAATTGATAAAATGGCAAGACTCAAAATGAGCCTAGGTAGTCTGATGATGAGTAGGGTAGGTGATATGTGCAATTTAAGAATCAACCTCTATGATCCTATCTCACAAACCCCTTAGCTTAATTGCTTCCCAAGACTTTCAATTCTCATATGCTAGGGTAGGTGATCTCATTCAAAATAAAAAGGGTAAGTGATCACAAGTGCTAGATTCTCATAATAACAAATTAAGATAAGAAATTATTAAACATGATAATTACATGACTATAACGACATCTTGAACAACAATAATATATGGAGATGATGCAAGGACCACACCTAATTTGAAGAATTGCCATTTAATTTCATATGGAGGAAGAATTCCCTTTATGAAGTATAAAAGGATGTTGCTCCTAGCCTCTTTTGATCACATCATACATTCCTGGAAAATTCGTATCCTACTTTTCTCACTTGCATGCATGCGAAGGTTAATGAAATGCAATGTGATAGGATTGTTTGAATTCTATTCTCCTTTCTAGCTCCCTAACAAGGTGAAGGAGAAGTCAAAGATGACGAATAGATTATCTTCATCATATGGAAGGAGTCATCAAATCTTGACAAAGAGGAGTTCAAGAGACTTCCAAAGGAAATGGGAATTAGAGGCTCACCAAGGAAGAGTAAAGTTTGGCATAGCAAATTCAAGAAAGGACACTCTAGCACCAAACTATCAAGTGGGACGATATTGCAACATTTGCAATTGTTTAGTTCGTAATGTTGAGGAATGGTGATTTAATAAAAACAATAGAATGGTTTTTGTAAACCAAGTGGATAGAAAAAGTAAGGAAGCCATTTGAGAGGGACAAACCAAAGAAGATAGCATGCTAGCATGCTAGTTCTATAGAAAGAAGGGTCACGTGAAAATTGATTCTAGACTATGGAAGAAGCAACTAGAAATGTTAGAGGGCTTGTGAGAATGATGAGAAAGCACCAAGAATAGGGTTGGTGTTGATAGAAATCAAAATGAATGTTGCCAAAGTCACAAGGAGTTCCATTAGAGTAACAAAAGTCCAAGGTGCTGAAGGTGCTAGGAATTTTGTGGAAAGATAAATAAAAAAAGATAAATGAGATAATGACAGAGTTGTAATAAAAATAGCCATTGGTAGAAAGGGACTATGACCAAGTCAACTATGAGATAGGAGAATTTATCCAAAGAAAAGATCAAGGGAGTGCAGAACAAAGAACAATAAAACACAAAGATCATGAATAAAGAACAAACGAGTTGAAGGAGAATATTGGCTTGAACTAAAAGATTTCAACAAAGATTCGAGAAATTTTGGGAGTTAAAGCTAACAATTTCAATTGGGAGGCTCTTGTAAATCACTCCAAATTGCTCAAAGGTCTTCCAAACCTTGCTAGTTTATGCCAAATCAGTGGTAGAAAGAATGGCTATCCCAAAGTCAAAGTGACTGAAATGGTGGGGTGGGAGAAGCGCTCAAGATGAATTAAATACTCAAACCGATTCTTGATTGATGGAGAATACATAATTATACAAGCAGTATAACAAAGGCTAAATTTGAAACATCTAAAACCTAAATCTTTCAAAGTGTGGATGGCCAATCAAAGATCGGTATTTTTAGAAAGTATATTAAAGCATATTTATAAAAAGTCAGCAACACATACTTCATAATGACTAAGAGAGTCATCAAAAGGGAGAATGAGAAATGTTATCCACTATTACTAGAAATACCTTGGTTGAAGGGGCAACGGTGATTCATGTCTATGGAAAAGAAACCCATACCATTCAAGGAAATAATAAGCAAGTATAGGTGGCAATGGCAAAGAGCCAAATAGTAAAGAAGTTTAGGCTAGAAGTAGTTGAGATTCAAGATGTATTTGCAATGGATGTTGAGGATAAGATTTTATTAATGAACATGCCAATAGCAACAATTGGCATATTAATAGTGGTGATGTGACTGAATTCATGATGAAAGAAGAATATTGATAGTGGTGATGTGACTGAATTCACAATAAAAGAAGAATGATTGGAGTTCAACTTTCTTGAAGCTTTCACAAAAAGAAAAAAAGGAATCAAAGAGATAAAATAAGAACTATCTCGAAGAATCAACATAAATAATCCTAAACCCAAGCACAAGCAATAAAAGAATTGAATATAGGAACATAGGATAAACCGAAGATAATTTAGATCAATGAAGAATCGCTAGAAGCATTCATTAGAAAGGGCACATGAAATATTTTGAGAACCCAGTGATGCCGTTGATTAAAGTACATGGATTTGAAGTGGGTCTCTCCACTGTGCTAGCACCAAATTTCCTTGGTAATAGATGTTAAGCTAATTAATTAACAAAGCTAATGCATGGACATGAACTATGCCATATCGATCAAAGCTAAAAGTGATCAACTTCTAAAGTTCTACAATTATGATTCATATATTCTATGATCAAAGCCAAATAGCCAAACCCTGTTTTTATCAAATTCAGCTATACAAGTAGGATTCATTTACTATGTGGATCATTGGTTGCTTATTGCAATTATAACTATGCCTAAAAAGAATGAGAAACTAGGGACTTGTGTTTTTATAGGAAACTTAATGAATAAACTATAAAACGATCCTTTCCTTTGCTAGTAATTAAGAATGTTCTAGATAATGTGGAAGACCATAAAATGTATTCATTCATTGATGGATACAAGTAACACTAGCCATAAAAGATTAGGACAAGATGAGCTTCATCATTGAATGGAGAGCATACCCAAGCAATATGATATTGTTCAAATTTAAAAAATACACCATTGATTCATGATGGAAAACTTTTAGGAATACATTGATAAATTCCTTGCCTTTTTTTGGGATTTTTTTGTCCATAATACTAAAGAAAAAGAGTTGAAATTTCTACAAAAGGTGTTTCCAAACTGTAGGGATTATGGCATTCTACTAAATTCTGTGTGCTTACAAGCAAGAATGGTGTATATTGTACCACCTAATCACTCTCTCTCTCTGTCTCTATCTCTGTCTCTATCTTTGTCTCTCTCTCTCTCTCTCTCTCTCTCTCTCTCTCTCTCTCTCTCCATATTATTCTTAGACTTTTTGTGAGACCTTAGAGTTATTTAAAACCCTTGCAAGGTAGAAGGTTTGGGCTCTTGTCAATGAGCATTGTGAATTTGAGTGAAGTAGCTTCTCTTCATGAGAGAGACAAGAAAGAAAGTTCATTTTTAAAAGTTTTTGTGAGTATTTTTTGAGGATTTAAGAATGCCTATTTTGAGCTTTTGGGAATATTTTTTGAGGAGTTTTTAGGAGTTATGCATGCATGTTGAGCTCATGCCTATTTTTGAGAAATTATCAATTTTCATAGTAAGAAAGAGAGTGAACTGGCTTCATTAAAAGTGTCTACAACAGCCCATTATGGTTTCTTGAGGTTTTCACAACCATTCTACAAGCTAAAATGCAAGTTTTGGAGATAGGCAGTAACAGTTCTATAAGTCGGGCTATTACATGGATTTTGATGTATTTCTTGTAACTTTGGACTTGATTATAGAAGAGGACATAGGGCCTTTTTAAGATTTTCATGGACTTGGATATGAAATCTTAGAACATTTTATATGTAGATAGACATTGCATTTGCTATTGAAGAACCTGAATGAAGATCCTATACTATGATTGTTTTTGCAATGGATAGTTTATATGTGGAACTTGTAGGATGGACATTAGCCTTTTGGCAAGGAGAAGGAGTGGTAAGAAATTATAGCTTAAGGGAAATACTTTGGGCCATTTTATATATGGTTGATATGGCCTTTTACTAGTTTTTAATTTCTTTTGGTATCGGATGGTATTGCTAGGATGGTTTTGGAGAATACCCTTTCACAGTTGGAGTGCCCACTTGTATTTTTCATGGAATTTTAATTGATCTTGGTTTAACAAAAACATGATGAAGTGCAGGAAGCATGAATCACACGCATGGATGTTCCTACATAGATATTTTTTATGGGGATCATTTTATGGTTGCCTCAAATATAAGAGAGGTACCTTGGACCCTATATACAATTGATTTTGATTATTTCAGGAAAAGAGGAATTTGAGAATCAAAATGTATGTTCACTAGTGCTTTTCTCCAAAAATATCTTAGTTTCATGATCAACAAGCTCATAGTGGTAATTGGGCTGAAGCTATTTCCCTCCCTGCTGCAAATGGTAAGGTAGTTTCAAATTTCATATTTGAATGTATCTGCACAAGGTTTGGGACACCCATGGAAATAGTGTCTGACCACGGGAGTCCATTCTTAAATGAAGCAGTGGAGTTGCTCATGGATCATATGGGTATTGATCATCATAGTTCTAGCATTTATTATCCAGCATCCATGGGACAAATGAAGTGGACCAATGGCATCCTTTGTAAATCCATGGGAAAAATGGCCATAGGGTACAGGAGCCAATGGGATCAGAAGGTCACTAAATCCATGTGGCCTTACAACATTACCCAACATAAAACGTGTACAGGTCACACTCCTTTTGAGTTGGTGTACAGTACTGAGGTAGTTTTACTGCTAGAGATAGACATTCCTGCCTTGAGATTGGTACAAGAATAGAGGATGATAGAAGATGATGTAGAGCTCAGTTGATACAACTTGAGAAGTTAGATGAGACCCGACACCTTGCACTACATCAAATAGAGATCCAAAAGAATTGACAAAAGGTCGGCTTGGATGCTAAGATCCACAAGGGATGGGAAAGACACTTTGCTAAGGGAGATGTTGTGCTATGCTTTGATAACATATTGGACCACCAAATGGATAAAAAGTTCCTTCCAATGTGGACCGGTCCATACAAAGTCATTAAGGAACGTAGCAATGGGTTTGTACAAGCTCAAGAGGTGCATAAGCCATATAGCACCGATCACGAAACCAATACGTTCATCACAAAATCAAGACATTCTTGGAGAAAAGAACTACGAGAGTGCAGATCATGAAACCAAGCTAAAAGTAGCTGGCATAAAAAATGATGTAATGTTTCACTTTGAAGTTTGATCTAGGCATTTAATAGCTCAAAACAAAGAGTACGATGAGAGTCTGAAGTCTTGCCAAGAGCACAATATTCACAGTGGCCCATGTGAGGACGAGCTGGGAGATTCATACCATCTACAAGGTTTACATTGGGCCACTCCTCTAAATCAATCAAAGCATTTTTCAAGTTGGAACAACCCCCTTTTAAAGAAAAATCATATTCTTGTAGAATTGCCAACCACTTGGCCAACCGACCCATGGGATTTGGTGATTGGAGAACCTGCTTTGAAAGACCATTGCTAGAGATTATAATGAAGGACTACTTAAATTTCTCAATACAAAACAACAAAGACAAGGCATGCTTGTCAGCCTCAGAGTAGCATCGTTCAGTTTTAGGAAATTGTCAAGAAGCAAACTGAACAAGGTACATGAACCGATCCTCCTTACCTTCTCAAGAATGAGGTCCTAAAAGGGTAGAGGATGATGGTCGCTCTTGGTGGCTACATTGAGTTTCTTATAATCGATGCAGACCCGCCACTTGTTGTTTTTTTTGGGGGTGACTACCACTGGTGAAACCCATTCAGTATTGTGAACTAGAACAATAAACCCACTTTCTACAAGCTTTTGCAACTTTGAGCACAAAGCATCGGTTTGTAGGGGCCCTAATCTCCGGTACTTCTGAGCCACTAGCTTAGCATCAGGCTTTAGCTCTATCTTGTATTCTATGGCAATCACATGGCGAAGGTGGTGGTAGCTAGTTGCAAAGAGGTCAGGGAAACCTTTGAACATTTCTAGGAACTCTTCTTTCTCACTTGGGGTGAGGTCTGAAGAAAGCATAGATTCAAGTTGTTGAGGACTAGTTGTTACCTTTACCACAGGTGGCGGGGTTGGAAACACCCCCATCATGTAAACTTCTTCCTCTAACATCTCCTCCCCCTTTCGGTCTGAATCTTCTATTGACTCAGACACCGAGGATGAGAGAGTATCACTGTCTTGCTCCTCTTCTTCTTCTGGTTCAGTGGCACCTGGTTGCACCAGGATCTTCTCCTTTGAGGCACCAAAAGACATGTGTCCCATCTTCCAATAACTGATTGCATTACTCTTTCTCAACCACGGTCTCCCAAGTATGGCTGGGTAACTCCTGCTTGTATCTTCAATGTCCACCACATAGAAATTGACGGTGGTGGTCAACCCATTGACAGTGATGGGCAAATCCTCAATGACTCCAAGGGTGGTGAGTCATCGATCATCTGCTACTTTGATTCAAGTGGAGGAGATCCTTGTGCATTTCAAATTCAACTTCTTCATGATACGGGGCACCATGATATTACATGCGGCTCCCCCATCAACACACACACTTTTGATGTGACAATTATCTATGATGACATCTACTGTATGTGGGTGCCGATCAACATCTTCAGAGATAGAAGAAATCTCTCGTACCTTCCCCTTTTTATCGTTCTGTTGAGAGCCCTTGCTACAACTCACATCTCACCTTAGGGCTTAATGCTATCAATTGAGAAAGCGTGATTCTCAGAGACCGATGGGCAAGGTCCTGGATGACAGAATAGTCTTCTTGTCTGGAGCCAATAGGGAAATCCGAGGGCAACCACTTACTCTTGCGAGACCTCTTAGCTTTCTCCACTAGTGGGTTTGTCATCTCAGCATCTGGGGGCTCTAAGAAGGACACCTTCTTCCTGGGGTGGCTCAGTCCACGGTTTGGAGAGGGGTCCGAGGTTGTACGACTTCTCTTCCCAAGGTCAAGGACCTCCACATCAGAATCCTTGGTGCCCGATTCACCTAGGAGATTCACCCTTGGAACATTAGGACATTCGGTGTGATAATGTCCCTTTTGGTGGCACTCATAGCACACAACATTGGCATGTTCTCTTGGGGGGAAGTTGGCTTGATTTCTAATGCCCACCATCTCAAGCCAAAGATCATTCAGGGCCTTGGCCATAGGTCATTGGCATGAGGTTCTTTAGTAGGAGGGGCTGGGGGAGTAGGAAGGAGGGGGGCTTGTGGGCGAGGCTGGTTGGGAAAATCTTATAGGCAGAGGGTGAAGATATGCACCTTGTTGAGGGTAAGCATCTAAGGGAGGATCATACATTTTAGGTGGAGGCGGTGGATACATCCCTGGTGGGGGGTGGGGGTATGCCCTTGAGTTGGACCCCCCAGGTGGTTGTTGCAAGAATGGAGGGGGTTGCGGAGGGACAACTGTCTTCTTTGAAGCGAGGTCAGACTGAACCTTGTCAAACCTTTGAGCAATCTCTTGTGCTCACACCATGGGCTCTAGATTCTCCATTTAAGCTTGAGGCAGAATTCATCACTTGCTCCTGCTACGAGGTAGCCTAGCACATGCTGAGTCATTCTAGCTTGGAATCTGATGTTGTCCTCCTACATGGCAATTAAATGGTCCAAGAGCACGGCCGTTCAATCCACGTATCAATGCGCCGTCTCACCTTTTGACTGCTTCAAGTTTGCCACTTGCAAGTACACATTCTTTGGATCCTCTTCCTTGCCGAATTACTCGATCATAGCTGCCGTTGCTATCAACCTCGGCCATCTTTAGTGAGCATCCTCGGCCTACTTCTCATACCACACTTGAGCCCAAGCCCTTTAGAAATGTGGGAAGAACCAACAACCATCTATTTTCAGTAAGAAAATTGAGAGAAACACAATGGCGTTTGAAGGCCACAAGATACTCGTTTGGATTTTCTTCAATCCAACCACAGAACACAGGAATGTTAGCCATGCTTGGAAAAGAGGAGGGGATTGAAAAATATGGTGGAGGAGGTAAGTAAATACAAGATTATTTCTATTGACAATAGAGAGCGTATTCTTAAAATAGAAGTATGGGGATGAGACTTCTAGAAAGCAAATGTAAACCAAAAATTGAGTATCAGGAGTGGTGCGATATTCCATACGAGAAGAGTCGATGGCCGAAGAAGAGTTCATAAATAACTTTTACAATTGACGTCATTGCAGAAGGTTGGGGGTATGGCATCGCATTAAGGAAAGCCATTACCATGGTAAGAAGATGCAGGGCTTGCACATCACCTTCCGAATCCTCAAGCTCTTATAATCTCCATGTGGGGTGAGGTTTGGCATTTTTGCTCCTTTGAAGATGAGTCTCCTTTTGATTCACAAGACGCTCATGCTAATGAGTTGGCGATGCTATTCTAAGTTCTTGGAATATGCTTCGCTTGAATCTCTTCAAAGTTTTGACAAAGTTGAGTGGCTTGTTGATGGTGGCTTGTCAAGGCTTCACTTCTCACTTTCCACTCACCGCTTACTTGTCGGCATACCAGTTGTGAGTCGCCTCATATGTCTAGCTGAGAGATTTGATGTTCTTTGGCTTTTTGTAAGCCAAACATGAGTGTGGAGTACTTGGCCTGATTGCAAGTATTTGCTGCCATGGGGCTTCCATACAAAAACTTTTCTCCGTCAAGTGAAGTCAAGGTCACTCCTACCCTTGCCGCTTTTGTAGAAGGTCTATAAGCACCATCAAAGTGTAAGACCCAAGCCGATGTCATATGAGCACCAAGACACGTACGTCCCAAGTCTCTCGATAATCTAGGATTGTGAGCATAAGTGGATGAGGGGAAGCCAAAACCTCAGCAAGGCATTCTGGCCCGAACAAGCTCACAAATTTATGTTGAAAATTCACTTTGTGTCCAAACATAATTACCACATGAAATTCATGGGGGGAGAACTTTCAGTGGCATGTAGTGATTGCTTGTAAGCTTCTTGCATCCCTTAACTACTGACAGACTAAAGGGAGAACTTTGAAGAAGCTCTCTCTGAAGGGGGCATGCCACTAGGTTGTCTCACTTTGCAGGTTTTCTACTGCAGAGGCCCAGGGTCAAAAAGCAACCTAAGCCTATCCACTAGCTACTACTGTGGACAAGAAAGCTTCCCCAGGGAAGCAAAAATCAACTGAAGGGGGTCCTGGGTGGTGTTCTGTATGCCAAATCAATTGCTTTAAAGCTAACCACCTGCAAATTCATCTTGGTGGAAAAAGACACAAAAGACAATTGGAGAAGTTAAATGGTGAACCAGAAGTGGATGGAGGAGATCATCAGAAAACACCGACAGTGTTGATGAAGCAGCTAAGAAGACAGAAGATAATGAAGCTGCCAAAGAAGAAGAAGTTGCTGAACAGGTTAAAGCTGCTAACATAGCTAAAGGTGCCACAACTATAGTTGACAGAAAACAAGCTATTACTGAATGTCGTGTTACCAGAAAATGCTGCAAGCCTACTGTATCAAGTGACGCACAAAATTCCATAGTCGCAATTGCAGAGCCTACTTCAAAACAATATGCCTTGTATTAGCTCATTCAGGTTATCCCATCCTAAACAAGCTTCTCTAAGTATGGGTTTCCTTGGCAAAGCATGCCATTTAGATTATACCTTGTTCATGTGCATGCTATATAGATCCAGAATGGAATCAATGGTAGACGAAGACAGACAGAGACTAGAAAAGGGGGGGGGAGGTGGAGTTGGAGCTGGAGACACACACACTCACACACACACACACAGAGAAAGAGAGAGAGTGTGTGTCTGTGTAAGAGACAGAGAAATATAAAGTTTATCCCTTCTCCATTACATTAGAGAATTGAAAATTCTTTGTGGAATTGTAGTTCTAACTGTAGCTCCATTTCTTGTCTATTACAACTTTCGAAAACACATAAGTCTCTGTGGAAGTAAATTTTCATCACTTGACTATTACACCATTAGAGAGAGCAATTTTCCTCCAAAGTGCCTACTATGGCATTGGACTTTAGATTTGGAGGCCATGGATGCCTAGGATCGGCATCACAAATCTCCTCACCGACACTCCTCACAATCTGTTTTGACTCTTTTGCCAACTTGTAAGCATTCAACAACTCCTCTTTTTGCTCCTGGCTTTCCTCATCTTTACTATTTTGTTCAATAGAGCTTCTAGCCGCCGCCATATCTTGTATGAAAATTTAGCTTGTTAGCATAAGGACTACATGATTAAAGAAGCAGCCATGTGCATAAGATATTCACCTCTTCTGCAGAGTTCAAATCAAGAAGCCATGTGCATAACATATGCTCTTGTAATGATTTTCCCCTCATGGGTCCATACAAAAGGGATCTAAGACATGATTTGAGTTTAATAAATGAAGTCACGTAGTAGGCGGCCATTGTTTTGGAAGGAAAGTGAAAGAAAGAAAGTGAGGGAGCAATAGTGAGAGATGCATAGTGACTCCACCCCTCCTTCAAGAGTGATAGAAAGTGAGGGGATGTAAGGTGAGAGAAGCACCCTTTTCGAGGTAGTGTTGTCCTTTTTGGTCAATTATTAATTTCACTTTTGTATTCTTTATGTTGTGGATCACTTTCTTTCAACTCTATCACTTGTTTTTTCCAAGATATATCTCCCAATTTTTTATGTAGAGAAATTGAGAGAGGGAGAGAGAGAGAGAGAGAGAGAGAGAGAGAGAGAGAGAGAGAGAGAGGATAAGTGTAGGAAATTGGTTCGTGAAACAGAGAGAAAGAGATCTAGTGAGAGCCATAGAGAGAGATAAAGAGGAAGAAGATGACTCCAACTCGTCTGGTCCAATCTGTTTTGCTTGGGTGAGATCAAGCTTGGCATATTGTAGAAGGTTCTGTAGGTGCCTTCTCTTTCTCTCTCTCCATTTCCGTCTCCTTCATTTTTCAATGTGGTTTAACATAAAGATGTATTTTCATAGGTTCCAATGGCTCCAACCAAAGATGATTTGAAAACATATTTGAACAACTATATCTCCAATACAGAGATATTGTCGGACCCCCTATTGAGATGGGAACTCTGCCTGGAGCATTTCTTGTCCCTAGCGCACAAGACGACGTTGATCGTTATGTCTCAGATTCTAACAAATCTGATTGAGAAATCTTAGAAGATTCAATTGAAGAGATGAAATGGTGGATTGAAAGAGAAGGACACACACTTGTGGAAATGAAGTTGGAAGAGGACGAGAAAAAAGGCAAAGAAAAAACGAAAGGAAAAAAGAAGAAAGACAAGGGAGAGTCAAGCAAGAGTGATAAAAAGGGCTCTAAGAAGTAGCACTTTGGACTCTATCTGAATGTATTTAGGATCACTATTTCCCATCAATAATGGACAACTAGAAATCATGCAGGCAGTATACTTTCTTTAAACTTTTCATAAAACACAATGCCGTAAATATTTTAATGGTCTATGCATTACATATTTTTAGTGATATGCCTGGATATGGAGGTCATAATTTTATTGTTGGTGCTTCATTTTGATTGTGGAGAGAGATACTATAAATTGCTTTTTATAACTTTGATTGTATATTTTTATTGAAAGATTCTTCATTTTAATTGTCGACAGAGACAATAAATTTCTTTTTGTAACTTGGTTTTGTAAATACTTGAATGGACTATGCATTATATATTTTGTGTGATATGCGTGCATATGGAAATCATAATTTTATTGTTGGTGCTTCATTTAGATTGTGTAGAGAGACAGTAAATTGCTTTTTATAACTTGATTTTGTATAGCTTATTGAATTTGAAGGGGTTTTGGGATCACAATCGCCACTTATGTCAATTAAAAGGAGGCTACAGGGACAATCTTGACCTCTTCAGGGAAAGGGAAGTTCAAGCAAGAAAGAGAGAAATGATAAAATCAAGCTGTCAAGTGTTCCATGGATGTCATTTGTAAAAACAACAGTCCCATTGAGGGGAAGACATTGAAAGAAACCCAAAAGCCTACAGATTTGTTATTGCTTGATTTCCTTGAGAAGTGTGATGCTCAACAAGATTACCATTTGTTTTATGACATGTGGAATAAAGAGCTTGATTATGCTACAATCTTGGAGAGTCACATAGATTTTTTAGTAGACGAGCTAACAGAGTTTCAGAAAATTTTAGAGAAGCAAAAAGTCACCATATCTGGGAAGTCATATGTCCATTCCAAGGATTTGATTACAAACAAAAGGCTTCGGATTCCCATCAATAGGAGGTTTGATAGCTTTCCAAAAAGTACAAAGCAGTTTGTACTATTCATGGTGAAGGATGAAGGCTATTGGAGGTAAGGCTTGCTTTTGCTGTGTTTCTAAATCTTTGTCTCATGAAGGTACGGAAGACATGCCAAAAGAGGCCATGGAAGATCCTGGGGAAGAAACTAATATTGAACCAAGGCAAAAATATATAAGAGGCACAAGAACTAGATGAGGAGGATGTCAATCTTGAGAAAGAGATGAAGGAGGTTGTAGCCTTGGATCTTGTAGCCTTAAAGTCACAAACAGTAAATGGAGCTATGTCTACTAAAGGACTAGATTTTGAGACAAGTAATCAAGCTATACCTATCCTTCATTCATTCGCTATTCAAGTTCAAGAGTCTTATGTGCTCTCAGATATATGCTTCATCTTTGACCTCAGAGAAGATTATGCCTTGGCCTTAATTACTCAAGGATGTACATAGATAAGGATGTTGGAATTGAAGATGATGAATTAATGGTACTAGAAGATACATTTGATCCCAAGGAGGCGCTCTCGATGTGCTTTAAGAAAACTGTGGATGAGGAGGATATGGATGATGAGACCTTTAACAAGATCAGAACACAAAAGTTGGAGGAGGAGAAGGAGCAAAGGAAAACACAAAGTGGCATGGAAAGAAGCATTGATCTTTGGATCACGATAAAATTTTGGCAGATGATGAGAATATGAAGGTATGCTATCTCACTATCATGGATTTTTTGGATTGTATATATTTCTCATTGCTTCTTTTTTTAGACTATCTCATGATTTTCTTTGCTAGATCTTTTTTAGCATGACTTGTATATATTTCTCATTGCTTCTTTTTTTCTATTGTAGGTGTATATTGAAGATGATAGTTTTCTGAGAAGGTCCTATGGGAGCTGAGAAAGGGGACTTGGACAGTTGTCTTCCCTTGCACAGTACATGAACAAGATGTCGCCTACCAAGATTCTGATATACCACAGACAATTAAGTAACGATGGAGAGACAACTGTCTACCTTTTAAAATCTTTGTTAAAGTTTCTTGGTGGGTACCAAGTAAATTGGCAGAATAAAAAGGTTATATTAATTGAGGGATTACCTACTCTAGACTTTTTTGGATATGCCCTTGTAAACAATGCTCAAGGGCAGGGTACTTTTTGACATACACTGCTTATGCTTTAGCACTTGGAATCAAAGATCCTAGCCAATTAGATAGTTATGAAAAGCATCATTTGATTAGGTTTAGAGAGCTGCTTCTTCTAGATTCTAAGGCTAAACAGATGGAAGGAGAGAAGCTCTATGTAAAAGAAGTAAAGAGTAAACTCAAGTATATTGTATTGTCAAAAGTTACAAAGGACACACAGTCCTACAAGAAAAGATAGTCAGCTCAGATTTTGTACTGATTTTTTATGGGAAATATTACAAAGCATCTGCTTCATTGTTATAAATCTCCATAAGGTTTCCAACTCTATCCATTCACTTGTGATTCACATAAACCTTTGATTGTCTCCACTCTGTGTGTTTCTGTGCAGCTGTTGAATTATCAAGGATCTCCCTTCTTCTTTTCTTTTGTGCCATATTAAAGGCAAGTTTAACTTTTGACAATAAAACTTTTTCCTGGATTTGCAACCTTTGAAGTATACCTCTAAAAAACCACTGAAACACTTCTTTGAGATTATTTGCCTTATGTCCTCCTCCAAAATGCTGTGTATGTTGGAAAAAAGCATTTCTTGTTGTGTAATGAGACTTTACCATTCCTTGTGTTGACCATATTGCAAGGCATCCATACTTTTTGACAAAATATGGAATTTAGTGATTGTAAAGAATATGTTGTAATCATAGTCAGAACTTTTAAACCATGTTTGAAAGTACAAACTATACGTACAAAACAAATTAATTCAACTTACCATGTAGTGTGTTATATTGCAGCTTGTCCATGCTTGTTTCATGGATTTTCCAAAAAAAATCAGCTCCTCTTCTAACGCACGATGATCGCTCTTGGTCCATTTCTTTTTGTCACAAAGTTGGAAAAGCTTGTCTAAGGATTTCCATACCTCCGCTTTAACATTTCAAGCAACACCATCTGCCATATCATCTTTAACTACATTATGCACATGCTTCCAAAGTTTGTATCTCACCCTAGAAACATATCCTAATCATCTACCAAGTTTTCCTTCTCTTTGTGGTTCTGATAAAAATCTTCTTGCTTTGACTCCACCAATTGACGGTTTGATAGGGACATCTTTTCCATTTGAGGACTTCTTGATATCTATAATGATATGAACATCTCCTCCATGGAGACCCATGTCTGATAATACTTTTTCTAATGTAGCAATTGCTTTCTTCTGATTTTTTTTGGGTCGAAGCTTCCAAGCAAATCCAATAGATAAAAACACCAACTTTTCGATGATTCTACATAAAGCATGCAATGTGCATATATGTATATTACACAAAGGAATATCAAGAACTGCTTTGAATTCAGGATTAATCTTGTCCCTATTAGGAGCTTTCCTCTACCATTTAGAATCCATGACATAGGCTAGCTCCTTGCAGTATAAGCATGGAGATTTTGAATTACCTCCTTTCCTTATGTTGAACATACATTTGAGAGCCTTGAGGTCCCTTGCCATATGCCAATCAACTTGGAAATCACCCTTGCCTTCAACATGAAGTTGCCCTCCTTGAACCTAGTTTTTTATGACTTCTGGTATTTTAGTATGATGAAATACCCAAAACAAGGTTTGGTGATCCTTGGTCTTTACATGCCATTAAGAAGAAACTATATTGAAACATCTAGATATAATAAATGAAATCAAACGGCAATATATTTGAAAAATGAAAGTTGACGCTTACCTCAAATGCTCCCAACCACCAAATATGCTTCTCGGATTATACACTAAAATGCTTTGAGTTTTCTCTAGTGATTCATGTATCAAGTGCCCTATTCATAAGTGTAATGGTCACTCTTTCAATATTTTTCTCTTTCACAATTTCACATTCATCCAACTTTATGACAAATATAAGCCATCCCTAACACTCTTCAAATGTGATTCTGTAGAATTCAACCATTCTTTTTTGTAATTGTTCAAGATCAACAAAAATATTATTCCAAGGATTATACATAGTGGTCCCCTTACTACCTTCAAATACATCCTCAATATGCAACCACTGACCAATAAAATCATCTACTTGTTCGTTGAGTGAAGCTCTTAAATTCCAAACTTTTGCAGGATATGGAAGAAGCACACGTTTGATCCTTAGATCTTTAAACGTTGATGATATTGCTTTGAAAATAGAAGAATAACATTTCTTGCTAACTCCACTCTGATCAAGAGCCTCTTGAATTAAGTTTGTATCAACTTTATTGCTTTCCACGAACTATTCCACAACATTGCGTTTGATGGCTTTAAACTTCTTTTCCTCAATCATCCCTTTCGCAATAGTCATTGAAAATAGGCCTTTCATTTGTTTTACGAGAAGAGCGTTCAGATCAACATTCTCCTTTTGGGGCTCCAACACTTTCCTATAAACCGGATGCATAAATAAGAGTTAACAAAGGAAGATTCATATAGCCCGACATTGCAAATAGTAAATGCTTTTAGCAATCTCATGCTTTAAACAATCTCACCTTGCTACTTGTACTCGATGCTTGCACCCTCCACTTTCTGCTTTCAATTTTGCAATGTTACGAAGTTTTCTACTTGTAAGCCTATCTCCCGAAGGGGTCGCTTTTGATCTTGCTTTATGTAACTTCTCCCTCGTCTTTATATGTTTTTCAATTTCATTATGTAACTGCTCTTTCAATCTGGAAGTTTTGGCTATCTGTTGTATTTTTGTGTTCTCCTCTTGCTCATATAAAGACTTATACATGTGTGCAACTTGATACTGAGCCATGATGTATCCATACATACCTTTTGTTCCATCACCCACAAATTTCAGCAATGTTGTCGGATTTGAGAATGGTGGTGTAGACCTTCCAACAAAACATTTTGTATAAATCTTCCCATCACACCATAAGTCGATATGTTGTAAACTTTCTCGCCTCATGTTTTCTCTTTGCATGGTGTCGACGTGTTGTCATTTTAGAAGAGGCGCATATTATTGAGCTAAATCAATATGAAGATGGTGTTGCCGTCTCTTGTTGGCTTGTTCTGAAGAGTTGGAGTTTGGTGTTGCTATTTTGAGTCCAATGTTTTTCCATTGCTTTGCGATTTCATTACTCTTTCATAAGGCAGACTCATGAAGGCGGTGAACTTTGAAAACTAGGCATATGGCGAGATTAGTTATGGTGTTCTAAGAGAGAAGCTTAACGATCGTGGAGATGGCTAGAAAATGATTGAGAGAAAGATGTGGCTTGTAGGAGCATTGAATAATAACGTTCATCAGATATGGGAGTGAATATAGAAGAATATATTTATTCGAGATTTATTCTTTCATCCACTATCATCCTCTGACATGTTTATAGTACTTATGTATATTTTAAGGAGTATTTTATTACTTTCCTATATTTTGGACTCACGAAAAAAGAAGAAATTATGGATTTCTCTCATGGCCCCAAAATGAGCTCCCTTTTTTCCTAATGGGCCTGAAAATTCAAATATTTTTGTATGATATCCTCGAAGAATACATCGATTTCATGATCACCTAAGGCTTGTAGGGTTGCTTTGCACTTTAGTAGTAGTGTTTTGTCTTCTTCATAATTAGTAAATTTGATGAAGACAAACTACTATGAACAGCTTGCTAGATGCAATGATAGTCCAATGTACATAGCTTGTTGTTGTGAGATTATTAGCTTTTGAATATTCATCATTGTGTTTCTAGGATCCATTGTGCTAAGATTATTTTCCATGTTGTAGTCAAATGCTTGATTGTACTGATATTATTTTTTATGCAGTATTCAAATGCTTGATTGTGCTACTTCATTCATTGCTTTAGTTGTGCCTGGCATCACTGCTTTTGTGATAGAGGTTGTGCAATATGCCACTACAGCATGTGGGCTTAGGATGAATTGAATATCTGTTGTTTGCATCCGAGAGATAAGACATATTGGGCTTGAATTTTAGTATATATGCCCTCTAGGTCTCCCATAAAAATTATGGCTTGCTTGCAAAATACCTAAGCGCTTAAATGTACTTGGTTTCTATTGTCTATAGTAATGCTAGCCATTTATCAAATGAAATTGTTGCATCATAGCCAAGCTCATGTGGGTGTTTGTTGGTTTCTTTCACTTGCAGTTGGACTTGTACACCACAAGATTGACATCGTGGCCGATTGGTTGCAAGATGAAGGATTCTCACATCGGTCACTTAGGGAAGTCATATCTACATACCTTGTGTGCTTTCTTGCATCCTTGTTAATGGTGGTGTGTTTAAGCTGATTTGGTTGACATATTGCTATATCAACAGATATATGTTTTTTAATGAATATGGTTATGTCCAATGTAGGTGATTTTGCAAGAGTTGGCACACCTTTAATCCATAGCAAACCATTGTCATGCTGGATAGCTCTATGTCTGTGACAAAGAAGAAGTCACCAACATTGCTGGCAATTGCTTTGTCCCTTTTTAGCTCTTGCTTGATTGCATTTCAGCCCTACTTACATATGGACCCTACATTCCTTTTCTTTCATTTATGATTTTGTGAGATAAAACCCCCCCTTTTGTATGTATATTTATATGAATTTGATGGATTAGAAAACAACTTATGCTTAACCAATGTTGTGGGTTACACATTTTTTGATGCACCCCTTATGGTGTGTGCACATACATATGCACAAATATTTTATTACTTTTAAGAAACAAAATATTATAAAGTGCATAAGACATATGTGTGTAACGGTTTTTGTTTAAATTTAAATCGAGTGGCAAATTTTTTAGGTTTCACTTGATAGTAGTCAAAAAAAGTTAGTAAAATGTTCACATGTAATTGACCTCATGATTGATCAACTTTCTTGGTAACGATAACTTGTAACTTATGTGCATGGGACACAAGCCTCGTGTGAAAACAAGTATGCATATTATATATACTCCATTGATCTTTGAACTCTCAATATATATATGAGTCATGTGGAAGTATTTGTACTTAGCCCTAGTACACTAGGCTAATAGCGTGGCTGTATGGGTTCTCTCATAATGTTAGGGATCGAAGTTGGCACCCCATTGTTAGAAAGAGATATGACTACTTCTCCCTAGCAAGCTATTGATATCCTATAAATGGATCATATTGACCTTCTCTTTGCATTGGATATTCTATCTAAAGCTAGATTTATTTAACATATATCTCACATATACTATGTGACACATAAACTCTTGACAATAATTACAAAACCTTCAAACATGAGAAGTTATTCTGGTGAGTTCTTACAATGTCGCACAGTATTTCAAGTGATGTAAGAAGAGCTCTTTGGATGTACTCATTCATCGTGTAATTTGATTCAACTTATGTCATTATATTTGTCTTCTTGTGAATGGAGAAGAATAGTACATGAATTTTAAAAACAAGGGAGAAATCTAATCCATAAGCCATATTATAAAAAGCGATCAAATAGTCCAATACAATTTGAGGGGGACCATACAAGACACTTTCTAAATCTAAAATTAATCAATCATTAGATAATATCAATGATACTTATATTTTGGTCTAATAAATAATCAAGAAATACATCATGTTACACACAATCTTGTGCAATCAATAGCACTTACACTAGATCATTTTTTCACTATGCAAGCCTTTGTACAGATTCATGAACTATGTGATAAATTACATACAAACATGCCTTCTCAATCTATTCAAATAAAACCTATGCCTAGCTTAGGTCCCTATATAAGTATAGCCAATCTACATGCTATAGCCATATGCTCATTATAGGTGTAGGAAAATTCTCCTTCAATGGGATATACCTCTCCTACTCTATTGGTCAACCTAAGGCATATCTCCTCATCATGTTCTCTAGTATGATCTAGCCTTGTTTTCTTTATCCATCATTTTAATAATGATAAACCAATGTCAAAATCAAAGAAAATACTTTACTAAAATATCCAATTAGCTTCACACTTTGGTCACTACTCAGGGGGTCCACCTTACATGAGCCAGCTATACAACATGCATTCGAAAGGTATTTAAAAAACCCCTCTGTAACCACATTTTATCTATTTAATATACCCCTACCGTGAATTTTTTGATCAATAATTATATCCCTTCAATAAATATAAAATTTGAAAAGCCTATGTTTTTTGCCCTCCTCTTGTACATTTCAGTGTAAGTTGAAACAAATGCTACTTATGAGAAATTGTATTGTATAATTGAATAAAACCCTTTAATTTGTATGTCATTTGAGATGCATGCTTTACACCCATACTAGTACCTAATGGAATGTATTTTCAACTTTTGATCTTTTCCATTCCCAAAATCTCATGTATTTACTCCACCTTATCCAATTTTGTTTCCCTTGCATGCTCCCAAACTGTCACTAGCTACTAGAGATTTGCATGAAGTAACTTGAATTTAACTATGAATAAAATGGCACAAACTTATAAGAAGGTGGCCCAAACTTTAACCTTATGTTGATCTAATGGGAGTTTTTATATTGAATATGATGCATGTAGTAGCATTATGTTGATTTAGTCCAAGTGTTTATATTCAATATGATGCATGCACTAGCATCATGTTGCCTATATGCCACTTTCTATATTAGGAAAAGATAGTGTTTATCATCTCATCATAAAGGCATCCAACTTAATCATGTTGAGTGCACAAAGTTATTAAGCTTATTATCACTCAATCCATACCTTTCCTCAATTTATGTCGCTTTACTTTTCTTTAAGTTACCTGCTTTCATATTTATGTATTTGCATCACCTTTTTCTAAATTTTTGAATATCCTAACTTCCAAACCATATGCTAGATGCATATGATATAAAGTGAAAATTTGTAGAACGATGAAATATTATAGCTTTTTTATTGAATTTAGATCTTAATTATTAATGCATTTGATAGTTTTTTAGTTTGGAAAGCATCCTTTATTTCATTTCTACTATATTTCAATTCAAATTTTTCAAGGACCCATGCTTCCCCTCACAAATTTGAGACCATATGTAAATAAAATAATGATCTATTTTGGCAGATAGAATTGGAATGCGTGGATCTTTAAGGGAAGTCATACACCACCTGTACATTGGATGCATAGTTTCTTGGATATAGTCTATTCTTCCTTTAGTAGTCCTTTAGAGTTTTACAATCCATCTTTTGCTGCACAATATGGAATTTCACACGAAGGTTTAGTTAGAGGTTTGGGATGTTTCAAGCTTTGATGAGATCCATATCACACTTGCATTGATAGCACAATTTGGTAGATAAACTCTATTTTGTAGATGCTCAATTTGATATTCAGACTCTAGCACACAACCGAGGGTCACAAGCTATAGCCAAATTTCATCAAAAGTACCAAATGAAAAGGTAGAGTTGGATCCAAAGTACAAGCATATTGATATCTAAAAATAGATATAAGTTACAACCAAGACTTGTCATCAAGAGTATAATTAAAACCTTAGACTTAGACGTGGTAAAAAATTAGCTAGAGATAGCTAGACTAAAGGTTCTTATGCAGACTTCTCCTCCTCATTGATGGATCCTTGAATGACCTCAGCTGGATAACATGGAGGATGTGGAATTTTCTTGTTTATAGTGTAAAGATTATAGTCAAGGGAGGGCCCTAAAACAGGCCACTCGGCTTTCAAAAATTGACCCTCCATCTAGTATTGCCTTGTTTATTCACCAATAAGAATCAAGAATTTTGCATGACTAATGTAAGTAAATAAATGTTTGCACTCAAGTTTATCTAAATTACTTGACTTACAAAAAATATAGAATTATATCTCAAGAAAAGTTTGTATTTAAGTTTATCTAAAGGTATTTGACTTACAAAAAATGTAGAATTTGCCTCAAGAACTAGCCCAACTCCTTATGCGATACATGTGGCGTATCATTATCTGAAACCAAAATTAGCCAAGGATGATCCTTAGATGATCTAGCTCATTATAAGACATTTTTGAAAGTTTCACCTTGCACGAAAAATGAAAAGTAAACTTACCTAGCACTTTTTAATAAGTCATTAAAAACTTTGTAGTCATTCTCATCTAGCTGGTACTTGTCCGTTCTTACATTATATGTCAAATTTGCTAATGCAATAATTGTTTCAATGTCCACCATGTTTAAGTCTGTCAAATCATAAGTGAACATTTGTGCTCCTTTTGCCCTTTGATACCATCCAAGCTTGAACTTCCAAACCTTGGGGCCTATCTGCTAAATCAAAGCCACGCTTATAATCCACATACCTCCCTCTGACTTTCTTCCTCATCTTTTGAACTCTTCCTAAGTACCATGTACCATGAGTTGCATCCATCTTCCTCATGATTGTAGCTTTGCCATTTCTTTTCATGTGTTGATTTCCTTGTCCTTTTGTATCATCATCAAAGTATATAGCACAGTCACAACCTATGCCAAATAAATTTCCATTTGATGATTGTGCTTTTGCTTCATGGTTGAAGTAAACACCTTGATTTACCCTTGTGAGTCTATCTTTTGACAAGGTTGGACATCCATTGACTTGGCTCACCAATGTTGACTTGAAAATAAACTTTCCATCCACCTCTACAATGGGGCTAATGTTTTTCTTAGGGGGTGTATTTCTTGTTTCCTTCAAAATGTCATCAATTTCATGTCTAATCTCACTAAGTGCAATAACCTCTTCACTTTCATTGCTATTCTCATCCATAGATTCTTCCTCACCACATGGCTCCACAAAGTCATCATTCTCATCAGCTTCTCCCATTTCAGCATCTAGCTTAGACCACGTAGACCCTGCATCCAACTAAGGTTGAAACCACCATTTCAAGTCTTCAACCTTGCTAGGTTTCAAATCCAAAGACTCGCATAGTATGTGAGCTTGTTGTAAGCCCTCCTTCAATTCATCAATCATCTTTTCATCAGAAGAAACACACTCATAGTCATCTAGATTTGCTTCAATCACCCCTTCTTGTTTGTTCAAATGTTTCCATATATGCTCTTGCTTTTTATGAGCCCTACAGAAAGTTAGACTCATGCATGGCAATTTTATTCAAGCTACCAATGCTATGTAGAAGATCTCTAAGAACTTTACTAAAATAGAATTTAGCAGCATCGGAATGGGTAAGATGTAGTGGACACTTCATATTAGGATAAAATTCTCAAAACATCTTTATGAGCAATACAACAAAATGACAAGAAGGTATACAGTCCGTATAAGCCTCCTTACTGATAAAAATTTTCTTCAAGGTGTAGGTTGGATGGTGATGAATCCATAGTCGCCAAATTTTGAAAAAGAAAACTACCTTGGCTGTAAGCACCACACGCTCCTTCAAGATCACATATGGTGACAAGAAAATATCAATATAATCAGCAACAATCATCAAATAGGCCTCAGTCCCCTTCATACTTCTTTCTTTTTTTTAAAGTTTTCTCAAACATTTCTGTACTTGTCTACTTGCAATCCTTTGAGTTGCACAACAAGACAAAGCACCCACAGATGTGCACACAGATGTGTTTCCTTAACTTAAAAAAAAACTTACGGGCACATCTATTTGCACATCTACAGACCCGCATCTATAGGCGCATCTATATGACAAACAGATGCACCTATAGACATGTAAATAGATGCTCTGCTAGAAATTTAAAAAAAAACAAAAAGACGCATACATAGACGCATTTATAGACGCTCTACGGAATCTTTTTTG
This sequence comes from Dipteris shenzhenensis, assembly GCF_047967505.1. Classification (NCBI taxonomy): domain Eukaryota; kingdom Viridiplantae; phylum Streptophyta; class Polypodiopsida; order Gleicheniales; family Dipteridaceae; genus Dipteris; species Dipteris shenzhenensis. Next base: position 25,640,716 of record NC_141622.1, on the reverse strand, counting down.
TTAATAAAAGCATAATTTTGTGTGGTGGAACAGAATGCTGTGTATGTTGTTTAAGCTATGTAGTTATCAGAATCCCATTTTCACATTATGCAATTCAATTCTTACAGGCCAACCGTATTTTAATTAGCATGATTGCAAGCATGTCTATAGTCGATGATTACAATTCAAAATAAAACATTACAACTCCAAAACATTTAGTTCACAAGGCATTCATTGATAGAACGTTGCACAAGGAAATTGAAAGCCAAAAAAATAAAAGGAGTATATTAATTCATAGCTCAAAAAGTGCTTGTATGTACATATAGCACGAAGCCAAGCCACATCCTGTGGCTTCAAGTACAAAAAATAAGAGGAGTGTATATACAAGAGAGACAAGAAGCCAAGCCAGTGGCTTCAAGTACAAAAAAGAGTAGCTAGCAGTACTTCTATGACTAATCTAAGTTCTCCGCATCCTCGCTCCCTTCTTTGCTCCCTTCTTTGCTCCCTTCTTCGTCCCCTTCTTCACTCCCTTCTTCCTCATCTTCTTCCTCTTGATCAGCCGCAGGGCCCTGTAAATGAGGGACAACATGTATCAATGTATGAAAAATCAAATCTTTACTTACAATATTAACATTATCTAATTACTTTTAAATACCTAGTGGGACGCTCTAGTAGCCCTAATGTACTGCTCCTTAGTAATCAACCCGTCATCATAGAAGTGCCTCCATGTATCTCCTCTGTAATGGTGGTGGTGGTAGGCTATCTCGATAGGAGTAGGGTACCTTCCCACAATATCAAGCTGCAAGATAACACAATTTATGGAGGGGTTAGTACAAAGAAAATTCCTAATAAACTACATGAACGATATAATTTGAGATCGATACTTACAAATCGGGCCTTCCATGATTCAACACCCCCTGCTCCAAAATACACACTTCCATATTGCTCCATATGGATCCTTCGTGCCTCCACATGCTGTAGACTGGGGTTTGCCTTCATTGCCTTCATTGCTTTCTTCCACTCACGCTTGTGAGCAATGTGGGGCTGGCCCCTTGGTGGTTGACCTCCCTCAAGCCTGGCAATCTCGGCTAGTGCCTGTCTCTTAAGCGAAGATCTTTTATTGCCAAGTATCGTAACAATCTTTGACTTGGGCCATTTATTTGTGAACTGAACATTGGGGGGGTTAGGATACCTAGAGCAAATAGCAGCAAGAGTCTCATCAGCCAACTTTTTTGGATGGTCTTTGTAGTGAATAAAGCAATCTTTGTAGTTGTTAGCAATTACAAAGCGCATGAAAGCCATGATGTCCTCCCCCATGCATCCATCAAGATGCCTCCTATTTGAGTGATGTCATAGAAGATCGTACCATCACCCTCTTACATGTTTGCATCATCTGAATCATCCTCGTCCCCACCACTACCCCCCCAAAGCACTGTGCCATGCATCCTCCACCACTCCCCATGCTACTATGCTTGCTGCCCTGTCGTGTCGAACTAGTACGCTGGCCACTCGTAACTCTCGACTGCACGAGAGTACGCTGGCCACTCATAGCTGGAGAAGTGACTCTCGACAGCACGAGAGTATGCCGGCAGCTCTACGAGGTAGAAGGGGCTAGGCTCTGTAGCCGGTTGGGCTCCCTCGACTCCACTGGGGTAACATCAGCTAGTGTGGGATTGGGGTGGTTTGGAATCTGTATTGCCGACTCCTCGGGGGTGTTTGTATACCCGTCATGTATGTGTATAACTCCACAGGAGTGGGAGGGTGCCCCAAAATGTTATATAACTCCTGAAAGATGGCATTATGAAAATCAGGTGAGGCTAAAGAGCTTCTTGGCCACATGATGAACTAAAGAAAAGAAAAGAAGAAGATTACCATCGAGCATGCCCTTGTCACGAGATGCAAAAGAAAAAATAGAGTGACAACCTGACATTGAGCAAGCATTTACAGACTCTTGCATTCTTTGAATTAGAGTGACTGAAGTCTGTATCTACTTGCTCAATGTTAGGCTATTGAAGCTTCACATGGGGAAAAAGAGAGAAGGAAAGAGAGGAAAAGAGAGGAGAAAAAAGAAAGGAGATAAGAGAGAAAAAGAGAGGAGAAAAGAGAAGGAAAGAGAGGAGAAAGGAGAGGAAAAGAGAGGAGAAAAAGAGAGAAAAAGTGGGGATAAAAGAGAGAAAAAGAGAGAAGGAAAGAGAGGAGAAAAGAGAGGAAAATAGAGGAAAAGAGAGGGGAAAAAAAGAGAGAAAAAGAGAGGAGATAAGAGAGGAAAATTACCACGAAAAGAGAAGGAAAGAGAGGATAAAAGAGAGAAGGTAAAAGAGAGAAAAGGTGAGGATAAAAGAGAGAAAAAGAGAGAAGGAAAGAGAGAGAAAAGAGAGGAGGGAAAGAAAGAAAAAGAGAGAAGGAAAGAGATGAGAAAAGAGACAAAAAGAGAAGGAAAGACAAGAGATAAAAGAGAAAAAGAGAGACGAAAAGAGAAGGAAAGAGAGGATAAAAGAGAGAAGGAAAAAGAGAGACAAGGTGAAGGAAGAGAGGAGAAAAGAGAGGAAAATAGAGAGAAGGAAAGAGATGAGAAAAGAGACAAAAAGAGAAGAGAAAAAAGAAAGGAGAAAAGAGAGAAAAAGAGAGGAGAAAAGAGAAGGAGAGAGAGGAGAAAGGAGAGAAAAAGAGAACGCAATCATGCAATCCCTTTCTTCAATCATGCAATCCCTTTCCATCATTCATGCAATCCCTTTCTTCATTCATGCAATCACTTATTTCCATCATTCAATATACAATCCTTTTCTTGGAATGGAAGGGGAAGGGGAAGGGGAAGAGAAGGAAAAGGAAGGGGAAAGGGAAGAACACATAACAAAGACTGTCGGAGCACGTCTATAGACGAGTCTAACAGTGCATCTGTAGGCGCGGCTGTCTATTTTTCTAAAAAACATACGCCTTGTTAGATGCGATGCACTCCGACACACCCATTTTTTAAAGAAACTGAAAAGGACATGTGCCCGACCCCAAAAAGAACAACACTAGTACCAAAAACATCCGTTCCTTGCATACGACAAAGGATGAATCCAAAGAGAGCAACTTCCAAAGAAGATCAACCGCCAAGAGACTTACCTTGGATAGAGGTATGGAAGCTTCTTGTCCTTCTTCAAAGCTGCTTCTCTTTCTTCTCTTCCTTGTTCACCCTCTTCTCTTGTGTGCTTGGGGATGATTGTGTAAGCCTGGAGATGAGTGTGGGTGCTTGCAGATAAGTGTGGATGCCCGGAGCAGTGTCTATTAATAGGATCTGTTAATAGGAAAGCAAGCCGCATGATGCTAAAAGTATGTGAAGGAAAGCAAGCACGCTAAAAGTAGGTTCGAAAATCAGCTCGCAGTCTGCACGTCTAAAAGTGTCTATCTGTGCATCTAACTGTGTCTAAAAGCGCGTCTAAACATGCATCTATCAGTGCATCTAAACTACGTTTTAGATGTGCCTATACATGTGCTCCACAGTGTAGATGCGGTGTTAGACACCCTTTTAGATGCTCCACAGCGTTCTAACATTTACAACTCATGCAAGAATAAAATTTTTGGATTGTTTATCTATAGGATGTCTTCATCTTCAACAAGTAGCTCTAGTGAGGATGAATCCCTTCGTATCCACCATCACGAAATGTGGTTAGAGCAAAAAATCAAATGTATATGTGATTGATGTCGAGGAAACATGTATCGTGCACGTGGAACTACACTCAATCACATCTCAAAGTATGGAGAATGGGATGTGACCGTAAACATGGTAAGTGTTAAAGAGTTAAGGTTGATTGAGATACCTATGGGTGTTCATGTGTTTGAGCTATGATCCTGTTTTAATTTGATATAGGATGCAGTGCCACACCCGCATATGTTGCCCTATGCTCGTCGTGAGGAGGCGAAGCGTCAGCGATATGAGGTGAGATCTTCAGGAGAAACCATTACAGATGCATGGAGTGATGGTGATAGTAGCCCTCCGCCATTACCTCATGAGGATGTGGAGGAGGAGGTGTTTGATGATATGGTACGGGATTTATATGTCCATCAATCCTCAGGTAGGGATGATAGCATGGAGCAGGACGATCTTTTTACCATAGCATCAACTCCACTATTTGAGGGGTGCACATTCTCTATTCTACGTGCCTCCCTTGAGTTACTAAACTTGCAGACCATCTATGGATGGAGCAATGCAAGTTTGAATGCATTACTCAAGTAAGCTTTAAAGTCTATTTTGCAAACATGGTGAATTATGCTAGTGGGTCAATTACTCGAATGCTTTTTCTCATTTATGATCTTCACGTGTAGGCTATTGTGTAAAATGCTTCCAAGGGAGAATAAATTACTGACCTGAAGAGATATGGCAAGGCAACATGTGACCTCTCTTGGAGGATTAGATTAAAAGCACATCCATGTGTGCGTCAATGATTGTGTTCTATTTCATGGACCACATAAGGATGCAAGAGAGTGTCCTACTTGTGGAGAGACAAGATATAGAGCAAATCTCAAAACTTTGGATGTGCCTCGTAAGGTTTTGCGACATTTTTCCATAATCCCTTGCATCCAACATATGTTCAAGTGCAAATCCATTGCAGAGCTCATGTCATGGCATTCCTTCCATCTCCCTTCCATTGACCAACCGATGGCCCACCAATAACCTGCTTGATCCCATGCATATCTTCAAGAATGTGGCATCTACCATTTGGGAACATTTGAATGGGACACGAGATTCTGCAGGCATAAGGGAGGATCTACGCACCACAGGGAGGATGTGTGAAGCTTGGCCACAAGAGAGGCCAAATGGGCGTGTCTTTTTACCTCGTGCACCGTGGAGGTTATCAAAGCTAGAGATGGTGGCGGTGAAGCGAGCTATCACTACAATTCGTACTCCCACTGGATGCATGAGGTGTTTGAATAGGGCCTTAACAAAGAGCAAGAAAAGAGGTGTAGAGCAATTATATGGCTTGAAATCTCATGATTGGCACAAGATGCTCCAAGTAAGTATTTTATGTGCATAATATCTTTTTCCTTCCAAATTTGTGAGTGAATTAGAAGCAACTAATCAACCATTCCTCGTGTGTTCAGTTCATACTACCTACTAGCATTTCTCGCAGTGCATCGAAGGATGTGAAGGATTGTATATACAAGATGGCAAGCTTGTGAGGTACTTTACAAGATACAAAATGTGAATATTGTATTTACAAGATGGGCGAGCTTGTGAGGTACTTTACAGGATGCAAGGTGTTCATATTGCTAATATTGCGTACTTTTTCATTTCTAGGTATGTGAGCTCAAAGGAAATAGATCCCACCACGCTTGAGAATGCTCGAGTTATGTCAATGGAGGTGGTTTGTTTAGTGGAGGACACATTTCCATGTTCTATTCTCACAAGCCAACTATATCTTATAGTGCATTTGGTGGATGAGATTGCTATATGCAGTACTGTACATGCACAATGGTTGTTCTTCCTTGAGCACTTCATGAAGACCTTGAAGGGTTTCATGAGACAAAATGCAAGACCCGAATGTAGCATGGCGAAGGGTTGGTTGGTACAAGAGTCACTTATATATATTTCTGAGTTTCTTATTGATGTGGATAGCTCTCTCCCATGACTATGGAGAGATGATGAAGACCTAAGGATGACCTCTATTGTGCCTCAAGGAAAAGGACGCAGCAAAGTAATAAACACGGAGTTGCTTAATAATATCAACCTCTATTGCATGTTTAATAGTGATGTGATGAAAAGATGGGTAACAAGATACGAGGATGCAAAGGCAAGAAGACAAGGACAAAGAGCCCTCTTTTATACACACCATGAATCTCGTATGCCATACCCTCAGCATCTAAGAGCACTACCAAAGGATATTCATGTCGATTGGCTACTTGACAAAATGGAGAGAGACGAGGGGATGCATATCACAATGGAAGAATGGGAGTATGCTAGGGGATGCATGAGCAAGGTCGGTATATAGAATGTTATTCATAAGTTAGGAGCTTTTAACAATTTAGATTGCTTATTTGATTGATTTTGTCTAGGTGTGGTGTATTATGTTCAATGCTATATGGTGTGAGGGCAAGCATTTTTTAACACAACGGATTGATGATAAGAGAAACACACAAGATTGCAGCATCATTGCTAGCTTTGAGGGAGCCAATGGAGCCATGGATGATTTTTGGTATAATCCAAGATATTATTAAGCTTGACCTTCGACGCTTCTTTGTGTATGTTTTGGATGCAAAGTGGTTTAAGGACATGGTGGAAAGAGGCCCTAGTGCAACAATCGAATGCCATGCAAGTGGCTTTATAACTATAGAATCCACAAAGTTTTGGCAAAGTAAGAAGGACACACTAGTACTACGGCAACAATGTGAATAGGTATTGTACACACATATAAAAATACTCACTTTTAAATATTTGATACCTTCAATGCAAGGAAAATAACATGATTGTATTTGTATTTGAATTTGATTATCTATCAACCAATGGTGGATAATAATAGGTGGTGGAATGTCATACCTATTATGCCACATTCCAAAGTGATGTATAGTACATTTACTAATATGGAGCGTATGGAGGATGATCATGGCCATGGAGGTGATGATGATTGTGATACAAGAGAGGAGGATGATCATGAGATAGGAGATGTAGATATTGAGGCCATTACTCATGAGGACGAGCCTACCATTGGTGATGCTGATTTCGATGAGCACATGAGTAGCACAAGTAGTAGTGGGTTGAATGTATTTATAGATCTAACACTGGTTTGGATTTTGAAGTAGATAGTTTGGCAAGGGTTGATCTCATTGAGGATGAGATTGAACCGTAGCCCATCATTGATATTGGCAAAACTATTTTACATATTGTCTCATTCTCCTCACCTCAGTTAAAATTACGTGCTTTGGTAATCATGGGCAATGTTTGGAAAGTAGTGATGTACATTTATCAGCCTACACCAAAATCTCACTTTGTGTATTCTCTATTTTGCGTCTAAATCCACATCTAAATCCATGTCTAATTCACAATGTAGACGCGTAAATAGACACGCTATTAGACGTGCTATTAGATGTGCCCGTATTTTTGTTATTCTAGCAATGCTTATAGACGCATCTACTGTTTTACGCATCTATCAAGTGTGTCTATAGTTGCTTTGTCTTGTTGTGCTGCTCCCCAATTTTATCGATCATTCCTATGAATATCTCCATCTCGTAGCTTGTGCTCCTCAATTGAAAAAAAATTATAAATAATAGATAGATGATTTAGTGTGATCCAAACACATCCAATTGCTAGTTGTCGAGTAGGACTATCAAGTGGGCTTGTAAGTTTTTTTCCACAGTGTACAAAGTCTTGATCATGAAGGCCATACACATTTCCTCCTACAATTTTTGCTCTCAAATTCCATCCACACCAACTGATAGCAAAAGGTTATTCGCTTTTCTCCAAATAGTCTTCAAGCATCAACTTTCGTCTTCTACTATCTCCATCTGAAGCATGTCTAATTATGGGTCCAACTTTATCTTTCAGGTTTGCATTCCACATGGTCTCCAAAAGATTCCATTGGTTTCTTACAAAATCACTATTAAATTGATTGCATGTGCAGTGCACAATCAAAGCCAGTCATGGAAGAAGATCATGAAGAGGATTAACAATCAAAAGTCTAGCATAATGACCTATGATATGATTTTGAAAGGCATCTATAATATTTGAGTATCTTTGTGAGCCTTCACCAACAACAATGGAGTCATATGATGAGCATTGATGATATTCCCCTTTCTTTCCACAAAACCCAATAAGAGTGTCATCTTTTGCATTCCATCTACACAACATGATTATAGAGTTTCATAACTTCCTCATCTTTTTTAGAGATTTTCAAACATAGCAATTATAAATATCTTGATGCTATAGATAAAAGTAGAATGCATAGAGAGCTAAAATTACCTTATTCGATGCTTAATGGTTGTCTCATCTTCCACTATGATAACTGGAACTATAGAAATGACTCCATATCTTTTTTTTGCATCCATATAGATCTTCCTAATAGCATTGAATATGTATTCGTGCTTACCACAAATAAATTCAATTGCTTTTCTTCCTTGCCTTCTAGTGGTAGACAAAGATGGACCTCCAAGGTTTATACTCAAGAAGTCATGTAGACGTGGACCACCCCATAGATTAATAACTTCATATATGGTTTTTGTAGACTCACTAAACCTGTGTCCTTGCTTTGACCGTAACATGTTTTGTGTCACCTCTTGGAAAAACTCCCACAAGGCTGATTTTCCACCAAACTTTTCTTGTCTACGAGCTTCAATTATGTTGTTACAAAAGCGTCAAACATCTTTCCTATTTATACATTCAAAACTTGATTCTTTCAAAGTTTTGACTCTGACTGACACCATTACAATTTTTAATGTTGCCCACCACAGCCTTCTTTTTCCTTCATTCAAACTTTTCCTACACTCAAAAGTGGCATTTCTTAGCTCTTCAATTGTCAGGTAGTCTACCCGCCTTCCTTTGCCTCTTTTCCTAATTCCTCTCTACTGAACGGCAAGATTCTCTCTATATAATCTCATACGAAAATCGGAACAACTTGAAATTTTTTTACAGTGTTCACATGAGAAACCTTGAAATGGATCTCCAATGCTTGAGATACGAAGACAATTTATGTGCCTAAAGCATCCATCTATCTTGTATTCCATATTCCCATCATGTAAAGTGGCCTTTGTATATGCTTCACAAAACCATTCATGCCCCATCTTTTGATCCATAAAAAATGACTTAATATTAATTTCACAACCATTGACATGGACATTAGCTTGCTATAATCCCAACATAACAAATTCAAATTTGATGGTGAAGATAAGAATGACTCTGTCAAGGAATCAGAAAGAGCTTCTGTCTCTCCACATTTTGGTTGCAACACTTGAAACTCCTTTGTTGGTATAAGGAACCTTCCCAATGACGTTTGTCATGGATCTTTGTCAAAATGCTTCCTAGGTTGGCCAACAACCCTTGATAATACTAGAGATGGCTCCATTGATTTCTGCCGGGAAGAAGTGATGTGAGCTTTTCCTTTGATATCTTTTGATAAAATTGTTTGTAGATCTAAACCTCGAGGGCATAAAAACAAACATTTTCCATCATATCCACATGCCACTCTTACAACTTTTTTATCCTTGTAGTCATTCAAAGTTGCTTCAACTATCTCAAACTTTGCTCCTGCAACATACTCAATAATGAAAATTTCAGAATAATATTTTTTTGACCCTATTTATGAAAATTCTAACAAAACCAAGACTCTTGTCATCTCTAAATGCTTCTAGTGGAGATTACCTTCATGAGAATTATTGAAAGTGTGCATTTTCTCATGAATAGCATCAAGAAATATTGTTGCATCATCAACATCGACTTGAGCCTCCTTCATGCTATCTTTTCAAAGAGTTGCTTCTTCAGTGATAAATTGTTGATTGGCAGCATATCTTTTTTTATGTTTCTGGCTTTTTAGAATATGGGTTCTTAGAAAATTAGACAAGCAAGTGTAAGCTGATTGCTTGCCTTCAATGGACCGTGATCCATATGGCATTCCACATTCTTCACACCATATTCGAACTTTAGGCTTTCCATTAAGATCCTTTGTGAGGAGATTAAATTTATAATCTCTAGGTGTCTTACGTTGCCTCAATTTTTTGCAAACTTTTTCACAATGACTCTCCCAATCTTCAAGAATAGACCTTGTTAAAAGTTTACTTTTGTGCATGTTCATACCAAGATTACAAGAAACATGCTCACCTCCTTCATCAATATTTACAATATCAACTTCTTTATGAATATTATCTGATATTCTGCAAACACGTTTTGATGATGTGATCTCATCGACAATCGTACTTAGAGCCCTCTTTATACCAACACACCTATCCTCTTCAACATTCCAACGTTCTTCTTGTGTTGTATTTAGTATGCAACCTTCATCATCATTGTCATCTTTGATAACAAAATGAAAAGGAACATCAATAATTCCATCTTGCATAATCTCCTTACGTATCATGCTATAGGTAGAGTCACCAAGTACTCTAACATATCCCAAAAGCTTCTTCTCGGATGATCCATAGTAAAACACCTTTATGTGAGTCTTTGAAGCCATGATATGATCAATAGTATTCCTAATCAAAATAAGAGAAAAATATAAATAATCTCATAACTTTTAAATTCTAAATGATATGCAATAATCTAAATCACTAATTAAAAAAGAGATGGATATTGAGTACCCACTATGTCAAAACCATGGCCAAACAAATTAATGAGCTAATTGCATTTATTGAAGATCAATATTCTAGTTCAAGAGGAGATAAAAATAAAGTATTTCGCAAACGCTATATCAAAACAAATAACGATAGGTAGAGTCACCAAGTACTCTAACATATCCCAAAAGCTTCTTCTCGGATGATCCATAGTAAAACACCTTTATGTGAGTCTTTGAAGCCATGATATGATCAATAGTATTCCTAATCAAAATAAGAGAAAAATATAAATAATCTCATAACTTTTAAATTCTAAATGATATGCAATAATCTAAATCACTAATTAAAAAAGAGATGGATATTGAGTACCCACTATGTCAAAACCATGGCCAAACAAAGTAATGAGCTAATTGCATTTATTGAAGATCAATATTCTAGTTCAAGAGGAGATAAAAATAAAGTATTTCGCAAACGCTATATCAAAACAAATAACGATAGACCATCTAATTCTTGCTTGTATCAACACAAATATTACATAAACATTATTAACGAGTCATTTGAAAGAATAAATTAAAAAAGTTGACATGTTTTTTATATAAATAAATAGATCATGTACTAGAAAGAAAACCATCAATCTTTGTAATATTATTTAGAAACTGTAGTGCTACAAAAGGTTACAATGCATCGAGTTGTAATGCACTTTCACATGTGACTTTGAATATAACTTGAAATGTATGAGTAACATCTGTTGCAGTAGGTCTAGCTTTAGGAATAGGATTTCTCACTTTCTTTATCCGTTTCCACCAATGCCTTAAGTGATCCAACTTAGTTTTAGTTGTATCTTGGATGTGAGCAAAGTACTTGTAAGCTAGCCGATACAAATTTTCCAATGAAAAGGCTGCAGCATAAATATCAGTTTCCTTGGAAAACTTTGCATATGGAAAAGTATACAACTCAGGAGCCAACCACATCGCCCTTTGAATTAAGGGTCACATCGATCCTTGCCATCGTTGACATATTTATCACTCTTGCTTAATTCCCAATCAATAATTCCTATGAAGACCTTATCAGACTCACTATCATACTATATATTGCCCAACTTGATTCATAAAGTAAATATAAACTTAGACCTTCTCATTTAAATAATGACTTTCCAATTAGAATCCAATAAACGTTTGACTAGAAAGACCTTCAAGGACTTATACCGACTCAACTTAACTCTTAAATTTTGATCTATAAGCTATATCATTTTCAATAGAAAAGTCAAATCCTCTTAAACAATAAAAATATTATATGTGGGTGTGTGTTTGTGTTATAGAACTGTAGTTAATGGTTTGAATTTAGTCTCTTGCACCATCATTGAATACAAGTTAAGTTCTTAGCTATCTACTAACTTTCCCTTCTCAACTATTGTACTAACTTTAATTTAATAACAATAAGTGTTTCATAAGAACGTACAAGCAATAATAGTTGAGACCTTCACTTAGACAATGAAAAGACAAACAACAATTCCTCGGTATCATCTCCTACTTTGCTGTGTGATCATATCATGGAGCAGCACATATGAGGTATTCCAGCCCTGGCTTGCTTCCGTTCATTCTCCTCGCATTGTAAGCAAACAGATCAAAAGGGTTGCTGAAGAATTCGATGAAGATGCATCAAGAATTCTTCTCAAGTGTGCATCCTTCAGTTGGCCGTCAGACTTTCCTACTATCACTCACCAACGGTTTTGGATCTCCGGCGAAACCATCCAATTGCCTTTGAACCTGGGAAACAATGGAATAATGTGGCTTTCAGATCCACCAGACTGTATCTTCAAATGAAGCACTCTTGTAGGAGTTGTATGAATGCAAATCTAATGTTCAATTTTATAGAGTTCCTGACAATCGGTGACTGTAGAAGAGAAGACTCGGGCCCTCCGGTATGTTTGTCTCCTCAACCTTACTGGATAAACCGAGTCCTCCAGGAGACAGCCAATGCCGTTACTGTTGGGTAGATGGCTCAGGCTTGCTAGTATTTGCCATAGCCGTTTTAAAACTAGTCGCTTTCCTTGAGGTAGCGATGGGCAAAGACATCGTTAGCAATCATATCTCTACACAAGACATCCCTAGATCTCCGTTACATATCTGGCGCAGATTTTTTGCAGCTGTGCGGTGACTTTGCCGCAGGAACCCACCCAAAGCTGGTAATCACAGGGCCAAAGGGCATTGGAAAGAGCTGCCAATTGTAAACCCCCTAGCCGACTGAACAAATACCAAACAAAAACAAATTGTCGAGCTCCTAGAACCGTGACCTGGTATTTGAACGGAAAGCCAGAGGTCACAAGCAAGTCCAAAAACTGTCTAGTTTCAAACAGCCAGGAGCCCTGTTCAGTCCACCACATGAGTGCCTTCTCACTGTCTGGATCTAATATTATATGGACGAGCCTTCCCATCCCAATCACCAATGCCAGCAAGCCGAGAAAGGACATATACAGAAAGCCTACAGCTTTAAATCAAAAATTTAGTCTCGTCCGCTTCAATGTCTCATACAATAAGTTGAGTGGGAAGATCCCAGACACCCTAAAAGATTTCACAGTTGATGCCTTCGTGAACAATTCGGGCTTGTGTGATTACCCTATGGCCGAATGCCTGGCCACAAGCAGGCACCACAGATTAATTTCCAAGCTGCTCATGGTGTCTCTGATCGTGGTTGCGTACATATAATTGCTGGTGTTCACCTCATTTATAGTGGTATTCTGCTATAAACGTAGGAAAGGAAAAGCAACGGCCAATGCACAGATGGATATGAAGCAATTAACGTCGTTGAGTATAGACGATACGGTAGTTAGTTTGGTTTTAAAGCTAGCATGTTCCCACTTTAACATTGAAAAGATCGGATTAATAAAAGGCCCTGCAACAATTGGGAAGGAAAAGAGGAGTATCGTTCTCAGCATCGGAGAGAGAAAGCTGCAGAGAGATTGAAGCAACGATTGAGAAAGGAATTGGAGAATTTTTTTGTTGATAAACTTGCCACAAGGATATGAAAGAGCCCGACAAAAACAAGATGGTAGTGTTCAGTCGGCCAGGCCAAGCTGCTCCTTTTGATTTGGAGCGACAGCTCCAAGCTTTGGCAGAGATGCTTGGCAAAGGGAACTTTGGAACGACTTACGAAGCAGTTCTGCCTGGAGATATCTCTCGTGTAGTGGTAGTAAAGAAATTGCAAAGCTTCTATTGCTCTGGGAAGAAGGAATTCGATTGGCAGATGCTTTTGTTGGGAAAACTGGAGCATCCGAACCTCTCTCCCATCTTGGCGTACTATTATGCAAAAGACGACCGAACAAGCCCAGCGCCAGTTGCAGCCAACAGAAACTGCATCGCGGATTCTAGAGCCTTTTACGAAATGAGTAGCAACCATTCAGCAAGCCTTTTACGAAAGTTCAAAGAAGGCAACGAGCCTTCTGCAACTGACCCATTCAGCAAGCTAAGCATTGCGCAAGCGACAACCTCAAAGTACCTAGAGTCTGGACTGGAATTCGTGAATCGAGATTATTGAAATTTGAAGCTCACCTTGTTTTGCTCTTTGAAATTCGAACTTCGAACAATACTTGCAGCTTTGAGCTTGAGAAGGGACTCGAGAGTTGCGAATCTTGAAGGTTGGAACTCTTGAGTATTGATTGTAGTATGTAGTATGTACTAAGAGGCTGTTGGAGACTGTGCTAGGTGCACTGTGGAGTCTGGAGTGGAATGTTCAATGAACGTTTGCAAACCATAAGGTGGCTTCATCTACGGCTGCAAAGAGATTAGATCTACGGCTAAAAATAAATCTACCTTTTAGTGTTAAGTTAATTTAAATATTAGATATATCTCTTTTATATTATACTAGTGTGCCACCGTGGCAAGCCACAGTCTGGAATTGTAGCTCCAAGTAGAAACATTCCATGGCACTCTCATTCTCTTACTCCACCTGAACAATTATTCTCAACCTCGATCGCTTGCTCTCTCCCTCGTGATCCGCTTCAATTTCTCCCCTTTTACCTCAACTAACCTCCTCAACCACCTAAGGTTGCAAAATCTAGTAGTTCTCAGCCTCACAGGAAAGATCTCTGCAAGGATGATGAAGTTTGAGCTATTGGGTCCAAAATTAGCGAAGAAGAAGGTAAGACCATAGAGGACAATGAAAGTCATGTGATGACCATCCCGAATGCTATAGTAAGGAATATAGAGTCCAAACATGAAGGCTATCATCATGGCGAATCCTCTAAGAACACGGTCCAGCAGAGTTCTTGCAGGGCCTTAAAATCACCCAGAATAGGCAAAAACCTAGTTGGTAGTTGCAAAAGCTCAAGGAAAGTAAGGCAAGGGCAACCCTTTGCCAACTCCTGAAGACCTGAAAAAGTGGTTGGTCCTGTAGTAAAATGCAATCGCCTAAGAGACTTGCAAGACACACCAATAGCATTCAAAACGATTGCCAGATGATCCCTCTGACTCCATCGACAGAGAGGTGACGTGTGTATGTGTGTGGGAATGCACAACCCGAAAGGCGTGTGTGGCAAGAGAGAGGCCGTGAACCTCAACAGCGGCTGGATGATGCTGCTCCAAAAGAGAATGTATCGAGGAGCAAAAAGAAGAACATGTAGCATCACTTGGAATACAAAAACCTAGCCTTGTCTTTGCATTCTTGTGATCCAATAGCCATCTCTTGCACACCACAGAGACACTTCTCTGATCCAGGGAATCCTGGACCCTACATAGCACCTCCTCAAGGAGCTCATCACAGAGAAGAGCATTGAGAAGATCGCCATCCATTGTGTTTGGTGAAACAACAATCTGTTGATTCATGTGCCGTTCTAATCTATCCCACATTTAAGCCAAACACAAGATTGAATTTGGAGGGGTCAATCTTAATCCACGAACAAGCTACAAAGCCAAGGCATTCGAAATCCTAGAATCAATCCAAAAAAACACTACGGGATTCTCTCATATGCCTCTGCGATGGATCGATAAGCGGCTCAAGGGTATCAAATGGGCAATGTGTGGCCTATTTTCCAAAACTATGACAATTCTGGTGCAAGCAAACGACCATTCTAATCGCAAGGACTGGCCCAAAGGAGAAGTTTGGAATACAAGCAGCAAGGAATGCAAGAAAAACGCCAAATTTGCATGGAAATTGCATGTTAACTACCAATTTTGCAACGTTTCCTAAAAACATTCATCCACGATTGTCCATTCTAATCTAATGATGGATAATTCTCCAATCATCCTCCCCCAAACCTCTCCTTAAGAGCGAAAAAGATTATATATTACTAATTTTCAAAGTTCCTAGAAATGAGTATCTACAAGGCCTTGTATGCATCATTCGTAGCACCATTGCAATTTTATTTTGAATCAACCATACAATTCTCTTAGTAATAATCCAATTTATAATCTTAGGAATCCTACTTTTCATAAGGCCTTAGCCTTACACACACACATGTGTATGCATAGAATAATTTTCATCATACAATTACTCTATAAAAGTATCCATTAAATATCAAATGTGGAACCTAGAGATCCTGGATTCCTTCCACAAGCTTTCCAATCAACTTCATGAATGCCTCGAGAATGGGGTGGCAATGACCTACATGCAAGTCAATTTAGTAACCCAAACACGGAATCTACTTTTTGATGTCTTTGAAAAGAAGAGAGAGTAGAAGGGAAGTCTGGCGATGAGAAAACTAAGAACACAGATCAAGAAGGAGCTATGCATTTCAAAAGGACTAGAGTGATAGAGACCAAGTTTTCCCTCAAGGGATTTTCAAATTGGGTACTGTGGAATGGGGCAAAGTGTTACCCTCTTTTCCTTGGAAAAAAATAAAATATCAAATTGATCTCAATGGGACAATGTTTTTCTAGCTTATCCATTATCCCATTGATATATTACTAAATTCTATATTTTGTCATGATTTTGACTTTGTATTTCAATTTGCAAAAACTAACCTGACCAAGGACAAGAATTAGGCATCATCAATAAGATAGCATTTTCAAATTGGTTAACAGTCGAGATCAATAGAATGGATTTACTCATATGCATTAACAAGAGCCATCAAAAAGCTTTTTGCATGACTACCAAAAGACTATGTAATCCCTGAGGCTCTTCTTAGGGCATTATAATTTCATGACTCATTAGTAAGGAACTGATTTGTTAATGGATGCATTAGACAAATTATAGCTTGGGGTGTTCACTCGGTGAACATCAAAATATATTAGGATGTGAGTTTTATAGAAATATGCTTGTTAGTTGTCAAAATTTTCAAAATCTCACAAAAGTAAGTTTGTTTAAAATGCATGCAAATATTGTTTAGAGGCAAGCAGGTGGTCTTGGAGTTCTATTAAAGGCATAGTATTTACAATATAGGATATCTTTTAATGTCATTTAATCATTGCTATATAGGGTTACCCCGTAAGAATTATAAACTACTTGCTTAAGAAATCCAAATACCATTAGAAACAGCTGGACCACATATGGTTTGGCACTAAAAGACTTTGAACATTGAAATCAAGCAATCCATACTAATTAATATTTTAGTAACCATCCTTTTCTTACATAAATTCGCAACTTCAATTTGGTCTTAGAGTTTTTCTTGGCTGAATTTAGATGTTTTGTATCTTTAAGTCCTAACAAGTAGTTTATTGACATCTCAATGTGACCAACATATCCTTGGAGTCAAACAAATAGGAAGGACTTTCCAAATTTTAACATTTTGAAGATGTTACAATTTAGAAGCATTCAATTCATATAGTTTTTAAATTCTTTCTTTATTTGTCAAAACAAAGGAGATCTAGGATTGATATTGAGAAGAAGGTTGTCTTATGCAAGAGGAGTTTTTTCGTGTGCATGGCAATAATTTCTATAAGTTTAAGGAAATATGGGATACAATAATAGTTGGTATATAATATCCTAATAGATATAGAAAAGTCCAAGTGACACATATTACATGTAATCATTACAACTCACTACCCCACAAGTACATCTATCCAAGGTCCTCATGGAATCAATTATGAGCTAAGTAAAGTATGGGCAATTTTCAACCACTAATATGTAAGCCTCTCCTTGTTGGCACTACAACCAAGGCAATTTGTAGAAAACATATGACCATCATGTGTGTCCAAGGTGTAGATGAGTAACAATACTAATAGTCAAATAATGTGACAATTTAAGCTACAAAAAGCTTGATAAAGTTATTATTTTCTAGGAAATGTTGTTACTATCACAAAATCAAGCATAGTAATGAACACTTCATCATAGTACTCTCAAATAACAATCATTTAAGCTTTAAAAGTACAAAATCTTTAGTGATAGATTAAATTTTCTTCCACAAGGTATCTTTAACTCAAGTTCAAAGAATCCGTGTCACAACAACACAAAGCAACTATAGGTGCGCTTGATAGACACGCAAAATAGCAGGCGCGTCTATAGGCATTGCTTAAATAGAGAAATTACGGGTGTGTCTAATAGCACATCTAATAGCTCGTCTATTTGCGCGTGTATTGACACGTCTATTTGCATGCCTACATTGAGAAAATATGGGCCCGTCTACCACTGCATTTGTCAATGTGTCTATTTGCACATGTATTAGCACGTCTACACTGAGAATAAGATGCATATTTAGATGCAAAACAGAGAATACAGAAAGTGAGATTTTGGTGTACATCACTGCTTTCCAAACATTGCCCATGATTACCAAAGCACATAATTTTAACAAAAACATCAATGATTTTTTGCAAGCCCACATATACAAGAATTAAGTAAGGTGAGGAGAATGAAACAATATGTAAAATAGTTTTGCCAATATCAATGATGGGCTACGGTTCAATCTCATCCTCAATGAGATCAACCCTTGCCAAACTATCTACTTCAAAATCCAAACAAGTGTTTAGATCTACAAATATATTCAACCCACTACTACTTGTACTACTCATGTGCTCATCGAAATCAGCATCACCAATGGTAGGCTCGTCCTCATGGGTAATGGCCTCAATATCTGTATCTCCTATCTCGTGATCATCCTCCTCTCTCGTATCACAGTCATCATCATGTCCATGGCCATGACGATCCTCCATACGCTCCATATTAGTAAATGTACTATACATCACTTTGGAACGTGGCATAATAAGTGACATGCCACCATCTGTTATTATCCATCATTGGTTGATAGACAACCTAATTCAAACACAAATACAATCATGTTATTTTCCTTGCATCGAAGGTATCAAATATTTAAAAGCGAGTATTTTTATATATGTGCATAGTACCTGTTCACATTGTTGCGGTAGTACTAGTGTGTCCTTCCTACTTTGCCAAAACTTTGTGGAGTCAATAGTTACAAAGCCACTTGCATGGCGTTTGATTGTTGCATTAGGGCCTCTTTCCACCACATCCTTAAACCACTTTACATCCAAAACATACACAAAGAAGCATCAAAAGTCAAGCTTGATAATATCTTGGATTATGCCACAATAATCATCCATGGCTCCATTGGCTCCCTCAAAGCTAGCAATGACACCGCAATCTTATGTGTTTCTCTTATCATCAATCCGTTGTGTTTGAAAATACTTGCCCTCACACCATATAGCATTGAACATAGTGCACTACACCAAGAAAAAATCAATTAAATAAGCAATCTAAATTATTGAAAGCTCCTAACTTATGCATAACATTCTATATACCGACCTTGCTCATGCATCCCCTAGCATACTCCCATTCTTCCATTGTGATATGCATCCCCTTGTCTTTCTCTGCTTTCTCCATTTCATCAAGTAGCCAATCCACATGAATATCCTTTGGAAGTGCTCTTAGATACTGAGGGTATGGCACACGAGATCCGTGGTGTGTACGAAAGAGGACCCTTTCTTCTTGTCTTCTTGCCTTTGCATCCTCGTATCTTGTTACCCATCTTTTCATCACATCACTATTAAGCACGCAATAGAGGTTGATAGTATTATGCAACTCCGTGTCTATTACTTTGTTGCATCCTTTTCCTTGAGGCACAATAGAGGTCATCCTTAGGTCTTCATCATCTCTCCATAGTCGTGGGAGAGAGCTATCCACATCAACAAGAAACTCAGAAATATATACAAGTGACTCTTGTACCAACCAACCCTCGGCCATGCTACCTTCAGGTCTTGCATTTTGTCTCACGAAGCCCTTCAAGGTCTTCATGAAGTGCTCGAGGAAGAACAACCATCGTGCATGTATAGTACTGCATATAGCAATCTCATCCACCAAATGCACTATCAGATGTAGTTGGCTTGTGAGAATAGAACATGGAAATGTCTTCTCCACTAAATAAACCACCTCCACTAACATAACTCGAGTATTCTTAAGCGTGGTAGGATCTATTTCCTTTGAGCTCACATACCTAGAAATGAAAAAGTACACCATATTAGCAATATGAACACCTTTTATGAAGCATTTATACGCATCATATTTTGTATCATGTAAAGTACCTCACAAGCTCGTCCATCTTGTAAATATAATCCTTCACGTCCTTCAATGCACTACGAGAAATGCTAATAGGTAGTATGAACTGAACCCATGAGGAGGTGGTTGATTAGTTGCTTATAATTATTTACTCACAAATTTGGAAGGAAAAAGATATTATGCATATAAAATACTTACTTCGAGCATCTTGTGCCAATCATGAGATTTCAAGCTATATAATTGCTCTACACCTCTTTTCTTGCTCTTTGTAAAGGCTCCCTTCAAACACGTCATGCATCTAGTGGGAGTACGAATTGTAGTAATAGAGCACTTCACCGCCGCCATCTCTAGCTTTGATAACCTCCACGGTGCACGAGGTAAAAAAACACACCCATTTGGTCTCTCTTGTGGCCAAGCTTCATGCATCCTCCTTGTGGTACGTAGATCCTCCCTTATGCCTACGAAATCTCATGTCCCATTCAAATGCTCCCAAATGGTAGATGCCACATTCTTGAAGATATGCATGGGATCAAGCAGGTGATTGATCTTGAGATGGGACCAATATTGCAAACGATAAAAGATGGAGTATCTAAACAAAAGCTGGTGTTAGCGGGCAATCTTTATTTCCAGCCAATATAGCACACAATAGTTACAAACCCTTACCGACTCATGCCAAGTGGTGGAGGAGTCGTGGAACCGTCCCAAATTCTCATCCAATCTCCCACGGTGAGTGATTGTGGAAGGACTTCATTTCAAGGGGCAACATATCTAGGATGATCATGTGGGAGAAATCAATGGTGATTCTCATAGATGACCTTATTCAATGCGTCTGCCCATGAGGCAACTAGCGAAGGACCACAAACAGGACATGCATGGTAACCCCATGTAGTGAGACCTGAACAATAGACACAATTAAGAGTTGAAGGTGGGTTTAGGGTGCCACATCCTTTGCCTATTCATAATTAGAAGTGCAATGCTTTCCTGAACACTCATAGCCTGGGAAGTCATGCATCATCTACATCAAGACTGCTTTGCAGTTGAAGTCTCGTGATGAGGGAGGCTTGCTCACATCATGCACCTCGATACCTCTCTAAAGTATCTCTAGCTCATCAATCAAAGGCTCCAAATAAACATCAGGATTTTTGACTTTATGTTTCCCTGGAATTAGAAGGGACAGCATAACATGCCCTTTCTTAATAGCCATAGAGGGTGGAAGATTATAATTCACCAATATCACTGTAAGAGGTGCTTTTGAGACCAAATGGGTTCACACCGTCCATACCCAATCCAAGTCTCAAGCTCCTAAGTTCTTCCTTAAAGCTTGGCCATGTGTCTTCAATATGCTTCCATGTAGGAGAGTCTGCGGGAGTTCTCCACTTGCCATCGGTTGATCGATGGTAGGAATGCCATGACATGAGCTCTGCAATGGATGTGCACTTGAACATATGTTTGATGCGAGGGATTATAGGAAAATGTCACAGAACCTTATGAGGTATGTCCAAAGTTTTGAGATCTACTCTATATCTTGCCTCTCCACAAGTAGAGCACTCTTGCATCCTTATGTAGTCCACAAAACAAAATGCAATCGTTGACGCATGCATGGATGCGCTTGTAATCTAATCCTCCAAGAGAGATTACATGTTGCCTTGCCATATCTCTTGAGGTCGGTAATTTATTCTCCTTTGGAAGCATTTTACATAATAGCCTGCACGTGAAGATCATAAATGAGGAAAAGCATTCGAGTAATTGACCCACTAGCATAATTCACCATGTTTGCAAAATAGACTTTAAAGCTTACTTGAGTAATGCATTCAAACTTGCATTGCTCCATCCATAGATGGTTTGCAAGTTTAGTAACTCAAGGGAGGCACGTAGAACAGAGAAAGTGCACCCCTCAAACATTGGAGTCGATGCTGCGGTAAAAAGATCATCCTGCTCCATGCTATCATCCCTCCCTTTGGATTGATGGACATATAAATCCCACACCATATCATCAAACACCTCCTCCTCCATGGCTTCATGAGGTAATGGCGGAGGGCTACTATCACCATCACTCCATGCATCCGTAACGGTCCCTCTTGAAGATCCCACCTCATCTCATCGACGCTTTGCCTCCTCACGGTGAGCATAGGGTAACATATGCGGGTGTGGCACTACATCCTATATCAAATTAAAACGGGACCATAACTCAAACATATGAACACCCATAGGTATCTCAATCAACCTTAACTCTTTAACACTTACCATGTTTACGGTTGCATCCCATTCTCCATACTTTGAGATGTGATTGAGTGTAATCCTGTGTGCACGATACATGTTTCCTCGACATCGATCACACATACATTTGATTTTTTGCTCCAACCACATTTCGCGATGGTGGATACAGAGGGATTCATCCTCACTGGAGCTACTTGTTGAAGATGAAGACATCCTATAAACAAACAACCCAAAAAATTTTGCTTTTCTTCAAATATTTAATTTTAAAACTCTATGGCGTGTCTAAAGGCGCATTTAAAACCGCGCCTGTCTGTTCTGTGGTACGTGTCTATAGGCGCATCTAAAACTGCGTCTGCTCTGTGTATCTAGACGTGCAATTACATGCGTATTTAGACACGCTATTAAACGTGCTTATAGATGCGATTTTCACTCTGCTTTTAGCGCGCTCGCTTTGCTTTTCTTCACATTACTTATACTTCGCGCGGCTTACTTGCTTTGCTATTAACAGATCCACAGTTTCGATGCTTAAGAGGAAGGCACCCACACTTACTTCCAAGCTTACACTTAAGAGGAAGGCACCCACACTTACTTCTAGGCTTATAGGAGAAGAGGGTGAACAAGGAAGAGAAGCAACTTTGAAGAAGGAGAAAAAGCTTCCATAGCTCTATCCAAGGTAAGTCTCTTTACGGTTGATCTTTTTTGGAAGTTGCTCTCTTTGGATTTGTCCTTTGTTGTATCCAAGAAACGAATGATTTTGGTATCAGTGTTACATTTTTGTGTCAAGCGCATATCCTTTTCTACTTTTTAGAATAGTCCATCTGTCAGAGCGCGTCTATAGATGCGTCTCAGAGTGCGTCTAAAACCACATCTATAGGCGCGTCTAGACTATTTGCGAACACAGACGGTTGCATCTATAAACGTGCTGTTATACATGAAAATAGACGCGCTTCTCAGACACGTCTATAGACGTGCTCCGACAGTAATCTTTTCTTCCCTTCCCCTTTCTTCTCAGCTCATCAGTAATCGTATTTTTTTCATTTTTCCAGTTCATCATGTGGCCATGAAGCTCTTTGGGCTCACCTGATCTCTAGGAGTCTATTTTTAGGGACTTATATAACCTTTTAGGGCACCCTCCCAGTCCTGCAGAGTTATACGGGTATATGACGGGTACTCTAAACACCCCCCAGGAGTCAGCACTACAGACTCCAAACCACCCCACACCAGCTGAGATTACCTAGGCGGAGTCAGCACAGCCCAGCCGGCTACACAGCCGAGGCCCTTCTCCATTGCCGTCTTATGCCCCTTCCCCCATGCCGTCTTATGCCCCTTCCCCCATGCCATCTTATGCCCCTTCCCCCATGCCGTCAGGAGGTCCTTCTGTCTGGTAGAGCCGTCGGCGTACTCCTCTGTAGTCGAGACTCGGTTCTCTAGCTACGAGTGGTCCACGTAGTCCCGAGCAGTCTCCAGCTACGAGTGGCCAGCGTACTAGCTCGACACGACACGGTAGAAGGCATAATACAGGGAGAGCAGTGGGGGATGCATGGCACAATGCTTTGGGAGGGGTGGTGGTGGGGACGATGATGATTCAGATGATTTGGACGTGCCTCTGAGTGATGGTACGATCTTCTATGACATCACTCAGATAAGAGGCATCTTGATGGATGCACGGGGGAAGGACATCATGGCCTTCATGCGCTTTGTAATTGCTAATAATTATAGAGATTGCTTTATCCACTAGAAAGACCATCCAAAGAGGTTGGCTGATGAGACCCTAGCTGCTGTTTGCTGTAGGTATCCTAACTCCCCCAATCGTCAATTCACAGATAAATGGGCCAAGTCAAAGATTGTTACGATACTTGGCAATAAAAGATCTTCGCTTAAGAGGTAGGCACTAGCAGAGCTTGCCAGGCTCGAGGGAGGTCAACCACCAAGGGACTTGCCCCACACCGCTCACAAGCGTGAGTGGAAGAAAGCAATGAAGTCAACAAGAGAGGACCCCAGTCTGCAGCACTTGGAGGCACGAAGGATCCAGATGGAGCAATATGGAACATGCATTTTGGAGCAGGGGGTGTTGAATCATGGGAGGCCCAATTTGTAAGTATCGATCTCAAATTATATTGCTTATGTAGTTTATTAGGAGGTGGTTTCTTTGTACTAACTCCTCCGCAAATTGTATCGTCTTGCAGCTTGAGATCGTGGGCAGATACCCTACTCTTATCGAGACATCCTACCACCGCCACCATCGCAAAGGAGATACATGGAAGCACTTCTATCATGACGAGTTAATTACTGAGGAGCAGTATATCTGGGCTACTGGAGTGACCCCCGAGGTATTTGAAAGTAATTAAATAATGTCAATATTATAAGTAAAGATTTGATTTTTCATACATTGATATATGTTGTCCCTTGTTTACAGGTCCCTGCACAATAAGACGAGGAAGAAGACGAGAAAGGAGGCAGAGAAGGGAGCACAGAAGGGAGCGTAGAAGGGAGCGTGAAAGGGAGCGAGGATGTGGAGAACATAGATTAGTCGTAGAAGTAGTGCTAGCTACTCTTTTTTGTACTTAAAGCCACTAGCTTGGCTTCGTGCCTCTTGTATATACACTGCTCTTATTTTTTGTACTTGAAGCCACATGACGTGGCTTGGCTTCGTGCTATATGTACATACAAGCACTTTTTGAGCTTTCAATTTTATTGTGTTTTGGAGTTGTAATGTTTTATTTGGAATTATAATTAGAATGCGGTTGGCTATAAGAATTGAATTACACAATGTGGAAATGGGATTCCTGTAACTATATAGTATACACAACATACACAACATTCTGTAAATTTAAAAAAAATATTATATAGCGCGTCTATCAGTGCGTCTATAAACACATCTATATACGCATCTGTCTATTCAAGGAGCATCTATTTGCACGTCTATAAAAGCATCTATAAGATCGTTTATAAATGCATCTATACACGTGTTTAACGATGTGTCTGTCTGTTTTTTAAATTTTTTAGCAGAGCGTCTATTTAGGCATCTAGATGCACGTCTATACATGCGTCTGTCTGCTATATAGATGCGCTATTAGATGCAGATCTTTAGACGCACCCGTAAGCTTTTTTTTAGTTCAGTAAACGCGTCTATGTGCACGCCTGTGGGTGCTTTGTCTTATTATGTGTAGAGTCATAAGCATAGATATGTATTGGTCTTGGACATATACCAATATCAAAAATCTCCAATGCCATTTGAATGAGTTTCATTCTCGAGGAGAAAAAGGAATGACAACAAAATCAATTTTCATTGTTATTACAAACAAAATGCTTACAAAAGAACAAATGCAAGGTTCACAAATCCTTGGCATTAATATTTATAGTTCCAAGTACCTAATCTAGTCCAAAATTATTTCAATTAGAAAAGTACCTCTAGATGAAGCTATGAGCAAAATAACTTCTTAATTTTCTCCTATAGCTAGCTACTTTCAACTTGTATACAAGAAACACCTTAATTTAAGACTACCAACCCAATGAATGAGCAATCAAGGCAAAAACAAACCATATAACAACAAACTTACTCACTAGGCTTTGATATTTCTCAGGTCAAAATTTCATGGATGAACACAAACTAATATATGAAATCAAATGGTGCGTGACTATATAATCAATATTCTTGGGATTGAATCACCTTTTTTTTAAGAAGTCTAATTTCACTTTTTTGTCCATTCGTTCAAAAGTTTTCCTTCTACTTAGCTTCTTCAATAATGTGTGGTTTAGTAACTTGACTCCTTTTAATGGATTGTCATCTTCTAAGTGATTTGTGCATCTTTTCACTTTTCATCATGAGGATTCATTGCTCATCCACTCTATGAAAAACATACAAGAGAGAATTACCAACTTGTTCAAATTTATGAAGTTGTCTTCCTAGTGAGAATCTATTTATGTAGCTATCTTGTCCATTCTTTCACATCTTTTCCTTCTACTTAGCTTCTTCAACATGTGTCATTTAGAAACATGACTCCTTTCAATGGATTGTCCTCTCCTAAGTGATTTGTGCACCTATTCACTATTGCTCCTTGCTCATCCTTTCTTTCAAAACAATACAAGAGAGAACTATCGAACCCTTTCAATTTTATGAAGTTGTCTTCCTACTAAGAGTCTATTCATTTGGCAAGAGAGCTTAGATGATCATATATAAGGAATTAACAACTCACGAATCCGTTTCCCTTTACCAATAGTGAATTCTCACTATAAAGATTCCTTTTATACCAGTGAGATGTCCAATAATAATCAAAGATTGAGATTGTCAAAATTTAACTATCTACCCTATCATAAAGCTGCTAAGGATCTCTCTTTAGCACAAGAGGACATGAGTATAAACCACAACCTTGACACAATTCTAGCAAACATTTGTGCCCCATATTATGAATGCTCTCTCCACAAGGGAAGCATTATATTAGCTTTCAATGCCTATAGGCATGATTCACAATCTAGATACTAGTCATAAACTCCCATGATCATTACTCTCATGTTATTATGAAGCCTCGAGCCATGCTAAAAAGATCATGAATGCATTTACGTATTAGACATGTATTCTGGATGATATTGTCCTTAACGTTCGATATTTTCCCCTGAGACTAATATTTGAGCTAGTGTCATGATCTTCTATGATTTTTCCTAACTGAACACTCGATACTAGCAACCGGTACACAATTGGTAAGCTAGGGTTGTAGTGAGTAGTGAGTTGTAGAAAGGGTAGCGTAGTTTTAAATTACTATTATGTGACAAGTTTTGTACAATTCCTTATGCCATTAGTCTCAAATTTACATGAGCTTTATTGTGAGTTTTCTCCATGGTCAACCATATACACATCAAGGTGTTTCTTTTAATGTATAGTGATCCTCCCACTAGATAGCATCTATCTACAATTGTATAATCATCACTAATATAGAGTATTGTGAAGATAAACAAGTAAATACAAATGTATTTGAGCAAAGTATTTACTCAACCACAGTAAAAGGGGCATATAATTCTATTCCTATAAATAAATTCCTTTCTTTCTTACATTTCATAGAATTTTAACTTACATGATTGGTCAATGTTGAACTATAAAAATTTATCAAACTAGAATAGACTGACTTAAAGGGATAAGGGATAACTATTCATCCAATAAAAATAGCGAATATGTCAACATAGTTTCAGGTGAGTTTTCCTTTAAGGAGGACTTTTCATGTCATTAAGGAGATTATAAATAGACCTTTTGTAAGACTAGATAATTATTTGCCCTATAGTATTAAAATTAAAGGGAAATATGATACTTCTAAAGTCCATGTAGTAGGTGGACGGCAACCATCCACCACATGGATGAATATTGCTAAAGGTATTGCATCTCTGATACTCCTCTGATATAAGAAATACTATTCATAAGGAAAATTAAATAGAGTCTAGAAAGGGAGTCATGGTAAGATAGTTGATGAGACCTATTATCCTGAAATGGGTGTACAAAAAATCCCATGTCGGACTCTCATAAGAGAATATATAGCCTATTGATAATAGCAGAATAATTGCATCCTTAGAAATGAGAAGTTGCTAAAAACAAAGATAGTTGGTGCAAGATTTTATACCCACAAAAACCATTAAAATTCCATTATATATAACTTTAAGGAACTCTAAATAGTTATGGATTAGATTATGGTTGAACATGCATTCCTTGAAATTTATTAAGAGTGATTTTTATTTCATTATCAAAGGTCTACATATATGATACCCTTTTCTATCTAACCTATACAGTTGCACTTCGAATGGGCATTGTGAATTAGCTTGTTACCAAAAAATGCCAAAACTTAAATCCATGAAACAAAAAATGCCAATCATAAAACAATAACATGCTTAATCATTACATCAACCTCAAATTGAAAGAAGTGAAACCTCAAATATTGTTGCAGCATCATCAAGATTCTCGCCGCAAAAGTTAAAGTATGTCATGTATGCCATACTCCATCATCTTGGAAACCTACATGGTACACCATGCAAAATATAAATGATAATCCAAGTAGAATGCTGTATACATGTGGGGGGGAGAGAGAGAGAGAGAGAGAGAGAGAGCTTGGAGTGTAGCTTTCAAGGTCATAGAAAGATGCTCGTTTTCAAGGCAGTTCAATGTGCAGCACTACAAATAGAGAAAGATACACCACTAAAAGTAGAGAAAGATGCGAAAGAATATACCTTAACTTGGCACTCGCAATGGAACGTTTCATTCTAGGTGTGAAAGTCTCTTAGATCTCTCTTCATTTTGAGGTGAGAATCTTGATGATGCTCCAACTGAAAGAGCCAAGCTTGATAAGATAATGTACATCTCTTGAAAAAAGAAAGTATCTCGAGAATACAACATAGAAAAAAAAAATCATAAGACGGAAGTCCGATGCTTAATGAAGTATACCTTGTTTATATCCAGCATTCTCTCTCTCTCTCTCTCTCTCTCTCTCTCTCTCTCTCTTAAAAGCACACACATACAACACGAAAACATTCATTGCACCTCTAACCTGATGGACTCCTTATGAAGACGTAGTTATGAATAAAATTTGAATAAATGCAAACGAGCATCTTAAAGTAAACGAGACTGAGCCCAACTGATGCTGGGGTTAAACACATGCAAACGTAGAATGAAACTACAAGACATCGTTGAAACAATTTTCAGAGTTTTCAGGTGCAGGTGGCTAGAGTTGATGCTGAAGCAGGCCCATAATGTGACGGATATGACGCGAGTCTGCGTCCTAACGAAGCAAAATTAATTCTAACAAAGAAAGAGACAGTCTCTATAGCTAGATCTAGAGCTTGCACACCACCAAAACTGCTGTAATTCTCCATGCAAAATTATTCCGAGAAGGCGAAACCCTATAAGCTATTTCCACGTACATTTTCATTGCCTCTTAGAAGGGCTGTGATGAGAAAATGTGGAGCGCTATAGCGTCGTTGGCTGCTCCAAGTGATTTTTGCTCGTACGGATATCAGCAGCTTTGGAGCAGCGAAACAAGGAACTAGTTATGCATCCTGATACCTCTAGGACAGTCCTTACGTTTAAATTTTACAGCCGTCAGCAGAATCCCAGCGTCACGCCGATTCACACAATTTTGACTCTTGAGAACGGTCGGGATGATGCAGCCTTGACTAGCACTAAAATCTCAGACCTGGAATCTAAGAGGAGTGGGTTGCGTCTCGAATGCCATGATGTCTTCCACTTTCGGGATTAAAATTCGTTCTCTTCCCTCAGGTTACTAACAAGGAGTGCTTCAAGTTTCTACCCTACGAACCCTTCCAACTGAAAATACTTGCAAGTAAGCAGAAGATCTCTAAGAACTGCGTTACTCACATTTAAAGCTGCTCTGCTCTTCAGGGAGGAGCCGGCTATACGGACCTGTTCAAGGGATAATATGAGAATTTAGGGGTCGCTATACACGGACGAATGAGTTTGATGTAAGGCTTCAAAGAGTCGAAAGGATATGCAGAAGCAGTCAGAAGCGCAGTAGCATGAATGGCATGGAATATGACACTTGACAGCACCGCGCTAGTGGAATGGACGAGGCCTGGACAGAGCTCGTATCAACTACGACAGAGCCGGAACAGACTTTATATACTTCAAAATTAGCCGCAGGAGAGAAAAGGCAATGAAGTGGGTGCTTGGAGCAGTTACCTGGGCTGAGGAAAACTGTCGAAAAAACGAACGGAAAAGGGATGTATCATGGAGAGTTTCCTCTGGAATCTACAGACGGGATCGATCATTCAGCACGCTGCAGGCGTAACAATCCAAAGTCACGGAAGGGGGGGATGGACTCTGTGAGTTTCGAGTATGGAGGACTCCTGCAGTGTGGAATGTGAAGCTGTCAAGGTCATGACAGGTGATTTTCATTGGGACTCGCAAAGACGTATCTATGCTATAATTGTAAGAGGCTAGAGCCTAGTAGGCTTCAAAACAGCAGGCAGGACACACTTCGACAGAGGGTTTTTGAAGAGTGCTGCGCGGGTGGTCACTGGTCCGGACCGAGGACGCAGGCGGCAGGAGTGTCTGACATTGTAATTTGTGACTGTGTGAGGCAGCGAGGCTTCAGGGTTTCAAAATTGAGTGGCTAGTAGCTAGCTACGCTTGTCGACCTAGCGTCTCGGGAGAAGCAATGACTTGCAAGTTTCAAATCGATGAATAGCATTATAGCACATGCCACAGAGAGACTCCGACTGCGAGAGAGACAGAGAGAAAGAGAAAAAGGAGAGGGAAAGAGAAAGAGAGAAAGTTTCCACTCACCAGAACAAACACGTTACAGAAGCAAACGCACGAGAAGAAAACAGAGCGTCTGGAGGATTGAAAAATTCAACGAAGAGAGAGTGATTCCGTCGTCACCACCAACTCTGGGGAATTATATAAATTGGAAAAGAGACTTGGAGTGGACGGGTAAAAACAGTGGAGGACAGTGGTGGAGATGATCCCACAGAACAGCGCATCATCGAGCAACAACAAAAACAAAACTAGTGCCCACAGAAAAGTAGACGAAGCCAGCATGGCAAATGCACCAAGGACAAGGTACTCCCTGCACAGCGAACGACCTACTAGCAGTTGAAGAATAATCAATGCTTTGCAGGTTATTCTTTAACTTTTCCTCGGAACGGCCGGCATGCTCTCTCATAGTCGTAGGCTCGTATATACGTAGCTCCACCTGCTGTGAGAGTGTCAGTGATCAGCCTCCATTGCTCTCATACTGACACACACGCTTTCTGCAGATCCTCATAAGCATTAGCTGTATCACAGGTTGTGGGGTTTCCAACTTCTAAAATCAAGCCGGTAGACATTAGATAGACAGATCCACAGATCACTCATTCCCTTTTCCACCATCCATCGTTTTTTACCATTCACGATGTGATCACCGTTACAAAAACCACATCGTCACTGTCGTCAGTCGCCACTGATCGCCTTCCATTCATCTTCACCTTAATTATGCTATATATGCTGACTCCTGAGCCTATATCAGATACAGTCTGTGCCATGTGGGGTTCTAATTCAACTTCCTGAACGATCCAATGATTTCTAATGAGTCAATATCACCTTTTACATCATCCATCGTTTTTCACCGTTCACGACGTGATCACCCTACAAAAATCACATCATCAGTCATCTCTGATCGCCTTTCCATTCATCTTCACCTTTCTGGGCGGATCCGCTCCAATTCGGCCTTTTCGTTCATCCCCATCCATCGCCTCGGTAGCTTGTCTGGTTATTAATATATTAAAGTGTTTCTCTTCTCAGTACGTCCATGTCTCCAGAACAGCAAAAATGCCCACTAGGTCTAGCTATTATAAGATCAAACCCTTTCTTTAGCTACGAATCCTTATGGCTTCAAATCAGAGCACGCGATATTTTTTGAGCATGGAGTCTGGATGATGGCAGAAAATGCCACTCGTCCATCAAATCAACTTCTAGCGGTATGGTCCTTATGCTTTACAAAGTGGCGATCCAAATCATCCAATCACCTTTCGCACCAAGCCAATAACCACCAATCGACACTTTAGATTGCTCTCGGTCGCGCTGGCCTCCAATTCTCTGTACAGCGCCCTCGGCTTAGTTCGGTTTGCAAGCACTGGATGCATGGCGAGAACAGATGACAAGTCAGCAGAGAGCTTAAAAGGCAAGAAAAGAGAATGTAGAAAAGATCGCAGCAGAGGCCAGCGCCGAGGGGACTGGGGACGAGACGGTGATACGAGCACTCACGAATCACGTTGGGTCAGGGGTGCGAGGGATACGGAAGGCAGAGAAAGGATGGTCGAGTGGTACAGATTTGGATGAATCGCTGTTCGAAGAGGGCAACCAAGAGAGGAGCGGACCCACAAGTCAAAGCAAGCATGGATTGATTGATAGATAGATTGATGGATACGTATTGATTGATGGATATGCATATGCATGGATGGATGGATGGATGGATGGAGTAAGAGTAGACTTCATTCACAAAAAAATACTTTTTGGAAATTTTCAAAAACCTCAAAGCTAAGGGCCAGTGCACATGCAGCAAAAGCTGCGCAGCTGGAGGCGCTCGAATTTGGTTCACACAAATAAATTGAGAGGGCGCATCGATGCATCCTCAGTGCTCTCTGTGGCACCTCGAATTCTCAGGTTCCAGATTAGAGCACTAGTGCGCCACCAATTTTTACAGCCTTTTGCCGGTAGACTTTCTCAACTCACGAGTGCAGAGGGGAAGTAGAGGGGAGCGCCACCCCAGCTATGCAATGTACAGCCAGTCACAAACGTACTAAGTCGATCAACAATTTTAGGCGTTTTAATGCATGTGAACAAAATATGTATGATTCAATCTGCCTCCATCTCGCCTCTAGGCCTCGCTCCAGCCTATGCGTAGCCTATGCGTGTGCACTAAGCCTAATAAAATTGGAGATAGAATTTCATAATGTTAACTATATTTACAACACACATGCAGGTTTTTGTGAGGCTTAGTGCACACCTATCACGTAATGCATGGTTGGAGCCTTATTTTAAGGGTTGGCTCATTTTTCGAGGTCAATGTGGAGCACAATAGATGCTCTATTTCACACTTCCATTCTAGAGGTTGTATATTTCAACACTAGTGCACCATTACTCTTCCCACCAATCTACATTTGCCATGTGGACCTGAGCATTGCTCTGTGGCCCTCTACAGCTCACAAAGAGCTCCCTACAAGAAGTCAGATGGTCCAATAAACTCGATCAGATTTAATAAATGCACATTGATTGCAGTTCACACGCAAAAGCTAAAGATGCGCACCAGCCATGCATTCTTCACAACATACTCTGAAACACAATTTGTTTTTCGTCATGTGAACCAAAATTCTCCCATGCATTAGGAAAAAAGGGAGCTCATGTTGGGGCCTTTTAGGGTTTTGAAAAAATGTCTCTCAACCAATGAGGAGAAGGCCAACATAACGTAGAAATTTTACCAAAAAGGGTAAAAGTATGAAAAAGAAAATAGTACTTTATGTTGTTACAATTGTGTGGCATTAATGAGAAGATTTGTTTTTTATTCTTTTACGGTTTGCCTGTCGTATCAAGAGATGTGGATCCAAAATTGAAATAGAGCTCCATTTTGAAACCTTCCCACGTGGTGACCCAAAACAACCAACCACTTTCTCTTCTCCTCTGGCACCATTCCTCTACTTTCACCACGATGAGCCATTCCATTGTCTCTTCGACAAGCATTCCTCATTGCATCACTATTATTGTGATGCTCTTAAACTTTTAAGACAATATGCTCCTTTTACCGTTTATTCGCTTGTTCTCAGTTTCGTTCATTTTTATTAATGTCTTATTATTTTAGTGTGTGTTTCATTGACTTCAGAAGTATTAGAGTAAGGATTTCAAATGGCAACCAAAAACTTTGGTCGTGCCACTAGGAAGTGGTCTA
The DNA here is from genome assembly GCF_047967505.1 of Dipteris shenzhenensis. Classification (NCBI taxonomy): domain Eukaryota; kingdom Viridiplantae; phylum Streptophyta; class Polypodiopsida; order Gleicheniales; family Dipteridaceae; genus Dipteris; species Dipteris shenzhenensis. The sequence continues at coordinate 25,607,429 of NC_141622.1, read as the reverse complement.
TCGCTCTACCTAGCGACATGTGGATGTACAAAGTATCTCTTTGTTGCAAAGACCTACCTCACTAATCTCATGTGTAGAACTTTCCAATACTATAAATGTGGATGGTAGCTGGAAAAGGATAGCAGTGGCGAAAGGAGATTGGGTTCTAATGCAACCCAACAAGCGGAGAAAGCAGCAATCAATTAACACTTTTTTGGCTTCTTGGAAGGGCAGAGTGAAAGATTTTAGAGTAAAAAAGGAAGGCACAAGATGCATCAAAGAGGTTCGGATACAAGATCTCTACATGCACCGAGAACTTGTATTACAAGATCATCCTGCTTATCTTCCACACTATAGACCCAATTGTAAGTGTATTTGTGTAATGAAATACTTGAAATGAAATATTTTTCTTTCAATGATAGGCAGTCTCTTTGTTTTCGTTCAGATATATATATATATCCCTCATCATACGAAGAGTGGCAACCATTGGAGTGCATAGTGGGATTCTTTGATGCTTTACATGGTGCTATTGGGGAGCTACAGTACAAAGGTAGAAAATCACCAATGCTGGCTGAATCGAGTATATTTTTTTATGATCACTTTTATCAATTGATGGACAATGCTCACTCACACGGTTTATTAAAAAAGCAAGATCTTCCGGCATGGAATACAATTGATTGGTGAGTCCCTGATGGCAGCATCACAGAATCCTATAGAGCCAAACTATTTTCGAAAGTATAGCATTCCCTGAAACCAAATATTGCTACCTGAATAGTTAAAATCAACGTTTTCATGCCACTTACAGTTTTTATAGAACTTTTTTAGGATTATCTAGTTAAAGTTTGTAAGACAATCTTGACTTTTAGAGCAAAAGGGTATGATGAAGTTCTAATTCCAAAATTTTTGGATAATGGTTGGGATAGAATGGTGGCGAACAATGTGTATTGTGAGGTTTCTCATAACTCCATCAACATTAAGTACATGATTTCCTCGCAAAACTTTATTTTCTCTTTTTACTATAAGCGCAATAGGATGATAGGCACAAAACTTGTGGCAATGGACCAAGACGAGAGGTCATCAAGTCCAATAATTGAAATCAATGTTATTGAGAATGACATCCTTCTAACATCCATCTCACTGGGACAATGTTGCACTCTCTATCAGTTATGCAATGACATTATTATGGAGACTAAGAACAATATCCATAAAGAATTTTCATTCATTTCGTGAATCCATCATCTTTAGGTTTCCTGGCAAGAGGTATAAACAAGATATCTCTCATTTTGAGATCATCCCAATCCTCTGCATTAAGGATCTTGTCATATCTATATCTAACCCTGACAAGTGTTTGGATGTCTTTCTTCATGATGGTGACCCTATGTGCATGTGCTGCTACCATCATGGTGTCCATGAGAAACTCTATGAGCCACTCTTCGATAGCTTCTTGGAGAGCAAGTAGTGCAGTCCTTTGCCATCTAAAGTCCACATGCCAGTTCATGCATACTGCCCTGTCAAGCCTCTGGAGTGATGCCATGGGTACTACATATCCTATGGCTTTTTGAGCCTTCCTGATCTCCATGAGGATAGATCTGCTTTGGCTCACTCTTTTCTTCCTATTCCTTGCTAGCATGTGCACAGGCTTCCCCTTCTTTGAAGATTTAGACCTGGATGGAGCTGTGGCACCCCCTGCAATGTCAAGTCCTTTTGCTTTCCTTCTGGCTTTTTCTTTGGTTCTTGCCATAGTTTATTGTGCTCTTCTCCTGGAAAAAAACCCAAACATAACAAGGAAATCAGCAACCCAAGAGTTTGCTTGAAAATGCGATATGGTGCAGAAAGATAGAGAAAAGCCTAAAATTGTGTTCTTCAGCAAATGTTTTTTCACATAAATCAGGAACACCCAGCATGCTAAAAGTTTTCTAGAAAATGCGATATGGAGGATAAAAACAAAGAACAAGCTCAAATCGCATTTTTGAGCAAATGTATTGAAGCCTACTCTAATCAATCAGTTTGGACTCTACTATCCTCCTAGACCCTACAATGCAAATGAGATGTGCTCAGAAAAGCAACTCATAGAGTGCCTTTGAGAGAAAGCTGTGGAATGGTCATCTCACCTTAACAATAGGAAAAACCAATGACTTGTGATAGATTGCTTACCTAGGCTTGTGTGTATAGCTAGAGCTGGAGCTAGGGAGGTGTGAGATGGACCTACGGAGGTTGTGGCTGGAGCTGCAGTGGGTGGTGGAGCTGGTGAGGTTGGAGTTGGAGCTCCAATGGGACTCTGTGATGCAAGTGGTGAAGTAGTGAGGTTGGAGCTAGAGTTGGTGAGGTAGTGAGGTTGGAGCTAGAGGTGGTGAGGTTGGAGGCAACTAAAACTAGAGATAGGGATGAAATGAAGGGTAGCTCTACTTAGAGGGGGTTTTGTCCCAAAATCTGTGCAAACAATGATGAGGAAATAAATGCACAACCTAGAAGACCGTTTTCCACACGTGTGGCTGACAAGATAGATGTGACATGCATTGGAAACTGTGCCCTTTCCTCTTATCTACACTTTCTCCATCCCTCTAGCAGTTCTAATCTACACTTTCCTCCATCCCTACACCACATCTTGATCTGCATCATTGCCATCATCATCCCCCCTCACCTCCCCCAATCATCATCCCCCCCGCCCCTTTACTCCCATCATCCCCCCAACACCCCCCCCGGTTACTGCACCTATACAAGAGCCACAGACAAGTCACTAGGGCCAGTCATGGATAGAAAAAATCCAAGTACTCATTATACCACTTAGGAATCTGCTATATTTTTTTGTAGTAGTGTTTTCTTGATCTGTGATTGTGTAGACCTCATCTTTCCTTAGGTGCCAGTACTTGGTCCAAAGAGGATAACATTTTTTTCTAGAAAACGTGATTTGAGGCTCTTTTCCATAAAAACACCCTAAATCACCTTTATTAGCAAAACATGCTAGGTGTGCACAAGCTTGTAGGAAGGACGAAGGAAATGATAAAGTCTGGCAGCCTGGTCTAAAAATAGGTGCATGCAATCACTAGATACTCTAAATATACTACCTTGAAGACCAGTTTTGGCATGTGTTTTCTCCCATCATTATCCCCACCTACCTATACTTGTGCAAAAGCCACAATATTAATCTACCTTTCCAAGTGTCTTGTTGATCTATCTAATTCTACTGCATCAGCAGCTATTAGGCATTTACCTGAACTTGATTGGACATGATGTTTTTGCATTAAGAGGAAGGACTTTTTGCTAGAAAACGCGATATGAAAGAGAAGAACAAAGAAATAGCTCAAATCGCGTTTTTGAGCAAATTTTTCTTAAGCCAAATCTAATCAATCGGTTGTACTCCACCATCCTCCTAAATCCTAGAATACAGATGAGATGTGCTCAAAAAAACATTTCAGAGAGTGTCTTTGAGAGAAAACTATGGAATGGTCATTTCATCTTAACAACAGGATAAACCAATGACAGGTGATAGATTGCTTACCTAGGCTTGTGTGTAGAGCTGGAGCTGTGGAGCTAGAACTGGAGAGGTGTGAGATGGAGCTGGGGAGGTTATGGCTGGAGCTGCATTGGGTGGTGGAGCTGGTGAGGTTGGAGTTGGAGCTGCACTGGGACTCTATGATGGAAGTGGTGAGGTAGTGAGGTTGGAGCTGGAGCTGGTGAGGTAGTGAGGTTGGAGCTAGAGGTGGTGAAGTTGGAGTTGGAGGTGGTGAGGTTAGAGCTGGAGGTGGTGAGGTAGTGAGGTTGGAGTTGGAGGTGGTGAGGTAGTGAGGTTGGAGGCAACTGAAACTAGAGATAGGGATGAAATGAAGGGTAACTCTACTTAGAAGTGGTTTTGTCTCAAAATCTATGCTAGCAATCATGAGGAAATAAATGCACAAGTACCTAGAAGACCATTTTCCACACGTGTGGCTGACAAGATAGATGTGTCATGCATTGAAAACTATGCCCTTTCCCCTTATCTACACTTCTCTCCATACCTCTAGCAGTTTTGATATACACTTTCCTCCATCCCTACACCACATCCTTATCTGCATCACTACCATCATCCCCCCCCCCCCCCTTATTGCACCTGTGCAAGAGCCACAAACAAGTCACAAGGGCCAGCCATGGACTAAACAAATCTAGGTACTCATAAATACCACTTAGGAATCTGCTGTATTTATGGGCAGTAGTGTTTTCTTGATCTATGATTGTGTAGACGTCACCTTTACTTGGGTGCCAGTGACACAGCACATAGAGAATAACTTTTTTTTCTAGAAAATGTGATTTGAGGCTCTTTTCCATAAAAACACCCTATATCACATTTATTAGCAAAATATGCTAGGTGTGCAAGAATTTGATAAAAAACACGATTTGGAGCAGTTTTCCTGAAGAAACATGAATATCACATTTTTTAGCAAAAGGTACTAACCTTATTAGTATGTATCAGCTTGAGAAGAGCTTGATGGGTGACAGCTTGATGGTTGTGAGCTTGATGTATCTTGAGTTGATAGACGTGGTGAGGTTGTGGATAACAGTTTGATGGGTATCAGCTTGATGGGTTGAGATAGAGCTGTAGTGGGTCTAGGGGAAGGAGCTAGAGCTATATAGGATCAAGTAATAGAGCTATTGAGGTTGTCTATCACAAGCCAATAGGGAGGAAGATGAAACTAGAGATGGAGATGACAAAGGGAATGATTAAGTCTAGCATCTTGGTCTAAAAATAGGTGCATGCAATCACTAGATACTCCAAATATAGTACCTTGAAGACCAGTTTTGGCATGTGTGGCTGACAAGTGTGATTTGAATAGATATCTTTGAGATCTCCTCTTATCTTCAATTTTCTCCTTCCATTCAACAGTTTTGAATCTTCATCTTCTTCCTCATCTTGATTTGGACAATACTTCAGACCCACTACAGCTCTATCTCAATAGCTCCTTCCCCCAGACAGACCCCTACAGCTCTATCTCAACCCATCAAGCTGATACCCATCAAACTGTTATCCACGACCTCACCATGTCTATCAGCTCAAGATACATCAAGCTCACGGTATTCATGTTTCTTTACGAAAACTGCAAGATAGTTGGCTTTTTTCCCATCATCAGCCCCACCTACCTATACTTGTGCAAAAGCCATAGAGAGAAAGGATACAAGTACTTAAATACACCATAGTCTTGATCTACCTTTTCAAGTGTCTTCTTGATCTATCTAATACTATTGCATCAGCTAATAGGCATTTACTTCATCTTTTGAATGATAAAGACAACTATCTTGCAGATTCACCTGAATTTCTCTAGACATGATGTTTTTGCATCAATAGGACTTTTTTCTAGAAAATGCGATTTTAGTCTATTTAATTATAAGGACAGTCATATCACGTTTTTTTGCAAACTTTTAAAGAGGAGGAGCTAACCATCTAGGTGATGCAGGTGATGCACCAAGTCCTATTAGGAAGACCACTGACCTCTCAGCTTATGCTACTGTAAAGGAGGAGGAATCTCTTGGTAAGAATTTCTGTAGGCCATGCTTTTGTTTCTTTTTAGCTATATGTGCAAGACTCATTTTTTGATTTTGTATGATGCAGTGAAGAGAAGAAAGCCCAATGATAAGGGTTCAGACAAAGGTGGACAATCACTTGCTAAGGGAAAGGAGAAGGAGGAAAAGAAGTCACCCCAACTACAGCTCTTTGAATTCTTGCAGAAGTCAGAATGCCAAATGTACTATCACAAATACCATGATTTGTTCAATAAGGAGTTGGATTTGCAGTCTCTTCTGACACAACACAAGGATTTTCTTGGAGAGATGTATGAATCCTCCCACAAGCTTACAATTGAAGGATCAAAAGTTGTCAACAACAAGACTTTTGTACATGTCAAGGACAATTTAGCAAATGACAGGATGAGGTATCAAATGCACAAGGTGTTTGACAGTTTTGAAGACTGCCACAAGGGAATATGCACTATACACAAGGGCAATTATAGGATACTTGAAGAGGCACTTGCATTTGCCATGTATGTACACTATGCTGATGGATCAGTTGAGGACCCAAAGGATAGCAATGAGGAAGAAGAAACAGAGGAAAAGTTAGATCTACCAAAAGTGGAAGAGAAGATCAACCCGACAGAGGAAGAGCTTGCAATTGCAGCATTGGACTAGTGGCCTTAAAAAATGAGACCCTAAGAGATGCTGTCATAGTGGATGACATTGAGGCTGAGAGCTCCGACCTCATTGTGCCCATTCTTCCCTCATTCAATATTGAGGGAAAAGAGTATGTCTTGTTGTATGACATACAGTGCCTATTTAATTTGAGAGAAGATTATGCAATTGTCCTTATTGCACAATCTTGTAAGGTTGGCAATGAAGTAAGGATTGAGGATGATTCTTTGTTAGAGCTAGAGAACAAATTTGATGCTTCAGAAGCATTGTCCATCTGTTTTGAGCAAGCCAAAATGAAGAGGTGGATGAGACAATCTTCCAAGAAACCCAAGCATGAATGAACTTCACAACAAGTTTGGATATCAGTGACAGCTCTGAGGGGAAGGAGGAGATGGGTATCTCCTTGTTTAACGATGATATACTAGACAAAGATGAGAATATTGAGGTAAGGAACCTACCTTTCTTGCATTTGGAGTTTAGATATGCAATTTGATGGTTTGTTTTACATCTAAGTGTGTTTTATGTATGGCAGTTGTTCATTGAAGATGACACATTCCCTCTGAGGACGGTTGGAAATAGAATTCCTAGGCTTGGTAAACGATCAAGCCTTTTTCTTTATATGAACGACCTATCTACTACAAAGATACTAATGTTTAGCAAATTGCTTCACAACGATGGGGTTGCTCTTAGTTTTTTTTTCAAGTGTTTGTTAAAAGTTTTGGGTGGTCATCCTATATCATGGCAAATAGATAAGATCATATTGATAGAGAAGCGGTCTGCTTTAGTTATTTTTGGGTGTTATGCTGGAAAGCAAGGCTCAAGTGCTGGTTACTTTTTGACATATATTGCCTGGGCACTAGCTTGTGGTGTAAAGGATCCCCTCTCCTTGGAAGCTTATGGAAAGCATAAGCTCATGAATCAGGAATCGAGAATCTTCTCTTTGGTGACCCTTCCCGACAAATTAGTTGAAGAGCAAACTACAACCACAACAACTCTTACACAAGATGAGAAGAGTTCAGTTGCACCTCAGCTCAAGAAAAAAAGGTCTCCAATCAAAGTCAAAAGAAAGATTCCAAGCAAAGCTAGCTTGCAAACCATTGTAAGGATAGCCTGTATGGCATTGTATATTTTACAAGATATAAGTGAGGTTGAATTGTGAGAACACTATCATTTTAGAATGCCTTAGTTATGTTTATGTGTATTTGTGACAAAAACAACAATGTACATTTTGAAATAGAAATATATGTAGTACATTTCAAATATTTTAATGGTTGCATACAATGACTTCTTATGAATGAAAGATCTAAGTCTTGGTCATTGCAAAAAAAGAAATTGTTACATTTGATGACACAATTGATGATCAAGGTTTAGCACTTAGCTTCTATCTACCCATTTGTGGTTTACAAATATCTTTGAGTGTCTCCACTGAGCATGTCTTTGTGCTGCATTTGAGTTCTCCAAAATCTGCCTCCTTCTTTCCTTTTGAGCCAACCTAAAAGCTAGCTTAACTTGTGAGATGTTAACTTTCTTCTTGGCTTGAAGTCTTTGTAGTATTCCTCGATAGAACCACTAGAACACTTCTTTTAAACTATTGGCTTTTTGTTTTCCTCCAAAATGTTGTGTATGTCTAAAGAATGCATTTCGTGCCATGTAGTGTGATTTGGACCAAATTGCAGGGTATCCGTATTCTTTTACAAAGAAAGGAAGGTGATTGTAGATTATATGATGTTTTGATACATATGCAAGTGGGCATTAGAATATATAAAACTAACATTGTTTGCTTTAAAAAAAACATGCACAAAAACAGGATATTATTCTTGCCATGTAACGAGTGATGTTACATGTCCAAGCCTTTTTCATTGCCTTTCCAAAGCTCTTTACTGCTTCTTCAAATGCTTGTTGATCATTTTTGCTAAAGGTGGCTTGGTCACAAAAAACAAAAAGTTTATCTAGGCATTTCCACACTTCTGCCTTGACATCTCTTGCCAATCCATATGCCTGATGATCTTTGATAGCAATGTGTACTTTTCTCCACAAGTTGTACTTTATCCTTGATACATATGTTGTTTTACTACCATTTTTTTTTCTCTGGACGAGACAGAAATCTTCTAGCCTTTACTCCACCAATAGATGGCTTGATAGAAACATCTTTTCCATTTGTAGATTTTTTAAGATCCTTTGTAATATGTACATCTCCTCCATGGAGACCAATTTCTGATAGCACTGCTTCTAATGATTGTAGTGCCTCTTTTCTTCTGCTCTCAGAGCGAAGTTTCCATGCAAATCCAATACATAGGAAAACAAGTTTCTTAATGATCCTACATAATGCATGCAATGTACAAATGTAAACATTGCATAATGGGATCTCAAGAACTGCTTTGAAATTTTTATCTACTTTATCTCTGTTGGGTGCTCTTTTTTACCATTTAGAATCTAGGACATGCACTAGCTCGTTGCAATACAAGCAAGGAGATTTTGAGTCACAACAACAAAAAGAAACTATAGACGCGCTTGATAGACATGCAAAAAAGCACGCGCATCTATAAGCGTTGCTTAAATAGAGAAATTATGGGCGAGTCTAATAGTGCGTCTATTTGCGCATGTATTGACGCATCTATTCACGCGTCTACACTGAGAAAATACACTGTGTCTATTTGCACGTGTATTGATGCATCTATTAGCATGTCTAACACTATGTCTAACAGCGCGTCTATTTGCATGTATATTAGCGCCTCTATTAGTGCGTCTACACTGAAGATTAGACGCGTTTTTAGATACAAAACAAAGAATATAAAAAGTGAGATTTTGGCGTAGGCTAGTAAATGTACATCACTGCTTTCCAAACATTGCCCATGATTACCAAAGCACATAATTTTAACAAAAACATCAATGCTTTTTTGCAAACCCACATATATAAAAATTAAGTGAGGTGAGGAGAATGAGACAATATGTAAAATAGTTTTTCCAATATCAATGATAGGCTACGGTTCAATCTCATCCTCAATGAGATCAACCCTTACCAAACTATCTACTTCAAAATCCAAACAAGTGTTTAGATCTACAAATACATTCAACCCACTACTACTTGTGCTACTCATGTGCCCATCGAAATTACCATCACCAATGGTAGGCTCGTCATTACAAGTAATGGCCTCAATATTTGTATCTCCTATCTCATGATCATCCTCCTCTCTCGTATCATAGTCATCATCACCTCCATGGCCATGATCATCCTCCATATGCTCCATATTAGTAAATGTACTATACATCACTTTGGAACGTGGCATAACAGGTATGACATGCCACCATATATTATTATCCACCATTGGTTGATAGACAACCTAATTTAAACACAAATACAATCATGTTATTTTTCTTGCATCGAAGGTATCAAATATTTAAAAGTGAGTGTTTTTATATGTATAGTACATGTTCACATTGTTGCAGTAGTACTAGTGTGTCCTTCTTACTTTGCCAAAACTTTGTGGAGTCAATAGTTACAAAGCCACTTGCATGGCATTTGATTGTTGCATTAGGGCCTCTTTCCACCACATCCTTAAACCACTTTACATCCAAAACATACACAAAGAAGCTTCGAAAGTCAAGCTTAATAATATCTTGGATTATGCCACAATAATCATCCATGGCTCTCCCTCAAAGCTAGCAATGATGCTGCAATCTTGTGTGTTTCTCTTATCATTAATTCGTTGTGTTTGAAAATGCTTGCCCTCACACCATATAGCATTGAGCATAGTGCACTACACCAAGACAAAATCAATTAAATAAGCAATCTAAATTATTGAAAGCTCCTAACTTATGCATATAAACATTCTATATATTGACCTTGCTCATGCATCCCCTAGCATACTCCCATTCTTCCATTGTAATATGCATCCCCTCGTCTTTCTCTACTTTCTCCATTTCATCAAGTAGCCAATCCACATGAATATCCTTTGGAAGTGCTCTTAGATACTGAGCTATGGCACAGAGATCCATGGTGTGTACGAAAGAGGGCCCTTTCTTCTTGTCTTCTTGCCTTTGCATCCTCATATCTTGTCACCCATCTTTTCATCACATCATTATTAAGCACGCAATAGAGGTTGATATTATTAAGTAACTCTGTGTCTATTACTTTGTTGTGTCCTTTCCCTTGAGGCGCAATAGAGGTCATCCTTAGGTCTTCATCATCTCTCCATATTCGTTGGGTCTCTCTTGTGGCCAAGCTTCACACATCCTCCCTATGGTACGTAGATCCTCACTTATGCCTGTGGAATCTCGTGTCCCATTTAAATGTTCCCAAATGGTAGATGCCACATTCTTGAAGATATGCACAGGATCAAGCAGGTGATTGATCTTGAGGTGGGACCAATATGGTAACGATAAAAGATGGAGTATCTAAACAAAAGCTGGTGTTAGCAGGCAATCTTTATTTCTAGCCAATATAGTACACAATAGTTACAAACCCTTGCCGGCTCATGCCAAGTGGTGGAGTCATGGAACCGCCGTCCCAAATTCTCGTCCAATCTCCCGCAATGAGTGATTGTGGAAGGACTTCATTCCAAGGGGCAACATATCTAGGATGATCAGGTGTAAGAAATCGATGGTGATTCTCATAGATGACCTTATCCAATGCATCTACCCATGAGGCAACAAGAAAGGACCACAAACAGGACATGCATGGTAACCCGATGTAGTGAGACCTGAACAATAGATGCAATTAAGAGTTGAAGGTGGGTTTAGGGTGCCACATCCTTTGCCTACTCATAATTAGAAGTGCAATGCTTACTTGAACACTCGCCATAGCCTAGGAAGTCATGCATCGTCCACATCAAGACTGCTTTGCAGTTGAAGTCTCCTGATGAGGGAGGCCTACTCACATCATGCACCTCGATACCTCTCCAAAGTATCTCTAGCTCATCAATCAAAGGCTCCAAATAAACATCAAGATTTTTGACTTTATGTTTCCCTGAAATTAGAAGGGATAACATAACATGTCCTTTCTTAATTGCCATAAAGGGTAGAAGATTATAATTCACCAATATCACTGGCCATACACTGTAAGAGGTGCTTTTGAGACCAAATGGGTTCAGACTGTCCATACTCAATCCAAGTCTCAAGCTCCTAAGTTCTTCCTTGAAGCTTGGTCATGTGTCTTCAATATGCTTCCCTACGTTGCACGTAGCTACTCTTTCAAGTCTGATGTAGATGTTCTGATGTAGATGGTATGGATCAAAACACAACATTACCTCAATTCATTAATACTCCACCTAAGCTACAAGGAAAATGCTTTTTGAAGACACATCTATGTGGAGTATTACTGCATGGATTTAAGGTTTTTGCTAACATATGGATTGATTCCTTACATCTACATGATAGCAATCAAATCGTAACGTCAGTTATGAAGGCAATTCACAGTGTACATGGAGAAAAAGGTCACCTACCAGCAAATTTGAGAATACAAGCAAACAATTACAGACAAGAGAATAAGAATGTACTCTTTTTTGCATTTTTCTCAATGCTATCGTTCATCGAATCTTCAATGAGATGGAAGTTGGGTTTTTGTTGGTTGGACACACACATGAGGATATCAATCAAGTTTTTAGCACAATCTCAAGAGAGCTAAACCACAAGGACATGGAGACGATGGATGACTTGATAAGAAAATGTGGGAGGCAAGTTGGTGGCTGTAAGGAAGGTACATTATGCTCCATGGTTGAAAGGATGTATGATTGGAAGAGCTTTATTCTGCCTTTCATACAAGAAGGTGGTGATGCCCTGATTGGCCATAGCGCTCCACACTACTTTCGCTTTTTCTTAAAGGATGAAAAACCATTGATGCAGTGGCAACACTATTCTCATGATACAACATGGGAACCCAAAAAACCTTAGTGTCTCTTAACTTCAATCTCGAGCAAAGAAATTCATCCAATATGGGCTCCTATAAAAGAATTCAGCGAGAAATCTGAAGGTGAAATAGAAAGCTTAAAATCTTTTATTACATACAAAGAGGAAATGCTTTGTAGATTTCCTGATTGGAAGCCCTCTTGGAAGGAACACACTACTATTGTAATTAAGAAAACCTATCAATTGATAAAGGACCTTGAGAAAATGTGAGCAGATGATGCTAATGCAAGACGGCCTTTAATTTTGGCCAAATGTTGGTAACAACTTGTGCCCATGGTTTGATGTCTTTGAAAATGAGTTTGATTTGCTACTCCCACGTACATATTGTGGACCAAGGAAGAGAGAGTTTATGCCAGAAGTAGATATAGACATCTACTGTTTTGTTGCAGTTTGACCATCGGACGATGAGCATGAGAATGTTAAGTTCTGGGTCGCAAAAGTGGTGGACATGAGCATAGATGACAAGGGAAAAGCTACAACATTTACAGCACTATGGTATGTAGGAAGGAGAACTAGGATAATAATACACTATATATTGGGCTGTTTGAAAAAGGAATGGCTTCAAAACCATGAAGCAGTTTCAAAGCTTTCCACAGAGACACTCATAGTAAGGCTAGAAATCAAGGACAAATAAAACAAGGAAGCACATGGGATATGATGTAGAAGAAAAAATAAGAATACTACTACCCATTATTTCACCTAGTATAGAGTTTTGAAGATGCTTTCTAAGGAGGAAGTAGAAGGAGATAGTGCAAATGAAGGATGCCCATGACAATACCATTCAAGCATCAATAAAGACTCCAGATGACGATCTCCAAAAGAGATTGAATGAGGATGGCATCCAAGCAACAAGTGACGATGAATTGGACATTCAAACAAACTAGTTGCCCATTTGTACTTAATACATTTGTAAAGGTAGAATTGAGTTATTGAAAAGGCTGCATGTCAGACTCCTTTGTATAAAGACTCATGGTGGAGAGCAATATTTCTTGTAAACATATGACATTGTAAAATTGCAAGCATAGCTATTACTATTTTTGGAGCACATTTAAAGAGTCTTCCATGCCTTTTGTCTATTTTAACCTCTAAATTTTTTGGGAGTTCAAGAGTGTTATAGTTTTCTACATCAAATTTTAAGTGCATTCTTTTGTATTAAATTATATTAATAAGTCTTTATTTTGAAAGTGATTTTTCATGGATTTAAATTAATAACTCATGATTTTAAAACGTGAATAGGATTGTTAAAAACAAGAAGTACAAAAAAAGATTTAATCAAAGTTTTTGCATTAGTAGTACACCACTATAGAGGCAGATTGTGAAATATGCAGAAATGATAGTGCCAAAATGTGAACTTTTGATTCTCGGATGAGATTTTCATAAAGTAAACTTTTCATTTGGGAAGGATTTTTGGGATTAGTCCAAGAGTAGACATATGAGTCCAAAATTAATGAAATAAGTGTTGTGTGATTAAAGGACAAAGGATTATCACCCTCATCCAGTAAGTTCTTTTATCATCTCTGCTTTGCTTGTGCATTTGACAACTAAACCTTCTTCAAATGTTCTATCGAATTTTCTTTATAGGCTAATTTAGACATTCCTTCCAAAAGTTAATACAATCCCATCATTAAAAAATGAGGCAAAGAAAATTTAATTGCATTGGGAATGGAATACACCACGTTCTAATGATTGCATCCTTTTTTTAGATGCATATGAGCATGCTAGGATTTGACAAACTATGGTAAATTATGCTACAAGGACGATGCAAAATGTTTAATGGTACCTAAAAAGGTTCTACAATGTATGCCCATCCTAGAATGCATAAAACATATATTTTGATGTGCATCGTTGGCTCATTGTATGGATTGGGATGCCTAAAAAATGCTCCATGATTGAAGATGCAAACTGATAGAAAGGCAAGGAAACATGTGAAGAAAAAGTAGCCAGAATTCAAGGAGGAGCCTCATCATATATGGCTTGGATTGGAAATGGATGGTTTGAATCCATTTGGTCATCAATTCACATGTTAGTCTACTTGGCCAACTGTGGTAGTAGTAAAGAAGGGACAGTCAATATTAGCACTTATTGACCCATGGAAGCACCCAAGAAGCATAAGATGAAGATCATGGATATATTTGTACTTGGTCCTTTGATGGAGGAGTTGCAAAACTTGTGGAATGGATTTCAAGTATATGATATCTGATCAAGGCCATTTAACCAATTAAAGCTTTAGCTAAGAGTAATTTTAATGTGGACTATGCACAAGTATCCTAGCTTGCATGATTGATAAGGAACATATTATAGCATGTGATTGCTTTGTTAGCACTAACCTACAGGCAATGCTCTCCTTATGCTTTTTCTTAAAAAGTGTCCCTCTAGTTATTTTAGGCCACGTTTTACACACTTTAGATATTCCGAGTGACATCTCTCTCTCTCTCTCTCTCTCTCTCTCTCTCTCTCTCTCTCTCTCTCTCTCTCTCTCTCTTCCTCTTCCCAAATCAACTCGTCCCTCTAGAGGCAGTGCTCACGTTTACGTGTATTGCTTGTTTTTCAACTCACGGATTGTAGATATTATACAATTAGTATGAAAACAAGAGGAGATTTCTTCCCATGGATCACCCATTGTGCATCTTAGTTTTGGAAATCCCAAGGAGTCTAATAATCCTCTAGTCATGAAATTTGGGGATTGGTTGCTACTTTCGATGGATCTTAGCCTCTAATATCTCCATCGTGCATGAGTTAACTCCCCATTTTATATAGTCTTCCTTACTAAAAGCATTTGAAAGTCATGTATCTTTTTTATCTAATACATATATTCAAGAATGTGGCTAAAAGTCTATGGAGGCATAGGATTAGTAATAGAAACATGTTGAAACTCCATGAAGACTTGAAGAAGGTGGGAAGGAAGAGGAGCTTATGTTCAACAACAATAAATGGCAAGGTGACATTATTGAAGACACAATGGGTACTTAACAAATTAGAGGAGAAATATTTGAAAAGCGTTTAAATTGCCAATATGAAAATCCAAATAGGGAATGTATTAAAAATCCAAATAGGGTATATACATTCCTTGAATGGTTCCTTAGGGAAACCTAGTAGGAGCCTAGAAGTTTCAAATCACACAATTGGCACAAGAAAGTGTAGGTTTCAATATATTATTTCAAGATTTTGCTTGCATTTGAATCTATGTTGGGATCATGATTATTGATTATATAGCATTCATGTACAACCACTACTACACGGGAGCCCATTTTGACACTTATTTCCCAATGCTCTGCATGCCTTAGAATGCATTTGGACCATAGCTAGCACATCATCGATAGGGTTTGCAATCACAAAATTTGTCGGTATAGGTGTCGGTATGTACTGTGTTAGTATAAGCATCAATATGTATCTCAGGGAAAATAAGCAATATCAAGGCACATGCTGATACCTATTTTGATGTTGTAATTCTAGATATGGACACTAGCATTCCTCGATCAAATAATGGAAAGGAGTTTGCAATAGGACCCAAAATCATTTTGACCTTCAAGTTTGATCATTTTGAAGATAAAAATTTTAAGAACATGTACACCAAGTTTGAGATCAAAATACTCATATATTCATGATGAACTTAATATACTAGTTGGCATAATGCAAATATAGAAGTGAAGGGGCCAAGTATAAGAAACCCTCTCAATGCTAAAAGAATCAATTAGTAGCATTTACATCAAAGTATATGCCTTCAATAAAGTTGATTATGCCATATAAGTCTATCCCTAGTTCTCTCACCTATATCATCAGGGTCTATACTACCTTAGACTACTTGATCCCTCTAATTCACCCTCTTCAATAATATTAAGTGATACATGATCCCCATCTTCTTTCCCAATGTCATGATCTCCGCCTTCCTCTATTATGATGTCATTATTTTCACCTTCTTCTTCCATATTGTGATCTTCATCTTCTTCCCTAAATCCATCTGCATCAACTGGATCCATGATTTGGTATCTTCAAATCCACATCCCTATCTTTGAAAGTAGATTTACTTCAAGGAGCAAATTGGACCACATACGACCTACCATCTTGGATTAGAACAATTCGGATGTTTAGGCTATCCTGTGGGCTAGAATATTACTATTAAATAGCAAATGGTATGGGTGTCTAAGAAGCTTTATCAAAAACTGGATTACTAGAAATTATCTACATGGCCTCTATGTGTTCACCTCAGAATTGTACAATCCATTGTTATGAATCATGTTCAATTCTATCTGCCACCTTTACATTGGAATTCCAAAGATATCAATGCTTTCATTTCACATGCAGTGGAGCTTTTTTGAAAGACAAAATTTTGCAGGAAGGGTTTGAGGCTATTAAGAATGCCTTATGTGAGTTCTCCCAAGATGCATGGGGGTCTTAAAATACTTAACATTTAGTTTCACATCCCAAGAAGACCACTATGCTTCCTACCTTTTTTCAGCAAAAATAGCCATGGTCTATCATGTTGGCAGCCATGTGTATGACATGAGGACACATGCTTATGGGGATTGGATTACAGATCATTGGGAGGTGGTCATTGGTGTTTTTTTTTTTTGGGAGACGGAAGGGACAGACCATAAACATGTATTTGAAGCCAGTAGCCAGCAGCCCAGATGTCACATCAGTAGCCCAAATGATGCAACTTTTCACATCGGATTCATCATTTTGTAGATCTCTGACAGCCTTACTCAAGGCTATTGCATAGCATAGATATTGCAATAATGCAATTTACAATATGCTTCAAGCTGAAGCTCAAGATTGGAACTCGGGAGTTGAGAGCTTCAGAGTTACGTGAGTCGTGACCTCAAAATTCAGATTCCTGAAGAACTACAACAGCCAGCTTTAATTGTTGCTCTCCACTCAATGTTCCTGAGTCCTTGAATTCTTTGCACTGTCTGTAGTCTTGGCGAGTCAATGTATGTGAAACTTCAAGTCTTTAAGTCTTCTCAACCGATCACAACCTGCTCTGATACTAATGATATGGGTCCCCAAACCTTGACCTTAGTCTTTACCTCTTCTTGGCATCCCTCTCTAATGCTAGGTCCCACTTATTCCTACCCACACTTAATTGCATCCACCGTTGCAATGTCAAGCCCTCTTGGTTTCCCGCGTCACCATAATCGCACTAGTCAACTCTGGATTATGGCTGACGTAACACTTATGCCCACTTTCTTTGTAGGCTATTACTTCTAAAGTTTATATGTTGATTTTGCCTTCTCCATGGATTTCTCATTATGGGAATACTCTCTAGCATTTTCATAAATCTCTTTCCTAGTGGAAGTCAAATCTTCAACTATTATGGAGAAACAAACTGCCTTTAAAGCAAAGATTGTTTCTTTGGAGATGTTTGGTGGTTGTTTTTTCAGTGGGTGTCTCTTTGGCTAAGTGCAGGATTGCAAATCCTCATTTTTTGAGGTGTTTCATTTCTTCTGAGACTATCCCACATCTTTTATGGATTTGTCCTCAATCTAGAGCTCTCTTGGACCATATTTCCCACTATCTTTGACTGTGTTTCCATGCTCATCATTTTGGGAAATATTTATGGATCTTTGGTAGGTTTATCATAGTATAGGCCCAATACTCTATCTTTTTTCATTGGGTCATATTCTGGGCACTATGGACCATTTAGAAGTAGAAGAATTAGGTGTTCTTGGGGAAGCTATTGATCCAACCTTATGAGTTTTTTAGAGCATTGTTACAGCAATCTTTGTATGATGCTTGTCATCATGATGACTTGGATGTATCATCTTTAGAGGTGTCTGGCACCCTTCTCCATTCTTTTTTATGCTTAAACTGTTGATCCAATTTTTCAAAGCAAATAGGAGTAAAAACCCGAGGGGGACCCATTGACATGAGGCTGATGAGTGGCAACTTCAAGCAAAATGACCAATTTGTCTGCATTTGTAACACGCATTTGGGAAGGATGCAAAATTTAAGAGAATGCAAAAAGGATGCGAAAACCCATAATCAATATCTAAACATGAAGGAATGGGCTCTTCCCATATCCCACAAGACACAAAATCGGATGTCCCTACTCAAAACCATAAAATCTTGCTTAGGAAGATACAACACTCTCCCCAACAAAGCTACAATAGAGGACAGATGTGAGAGTAGAGGAACTGGCAAGGCCTTGAGAGTGACCTAGATGGGACAAAAACACATTAGAGTTTTGGCTAGGTCGAAAAGGGATCCCAAGGCATTACATAAGCAAAAAAACCCGCACCATGTACACCAACCATATTGACTAACTACTGATAAAGTGTATCCACATCAACACAATGTGCATAATAAAAACCTTTACCAAGAAAGACAAAGGAATCCAATTTGTGATCTCCAACTACCGCTAATGACAAGGCACATAGAGAAGAAGAATTCATCATGCATCCCATAAAATAAATAGAAACATTGTTGTGCCTACTGATAGAGAGAATCAAGAAAAGATTCGAAAGGTAAAGCCCGACACAACCATGACCCTAGATCTGGGAACTCCAACACAAAGTCTTGACACATATGTTGTAAGAGATCCCTTTGAAGTGATGAAGAAGTAAAACCAGAGAAGTCCACCTTGAGCAACTTGTCTATTGGATAAGAAGTCACAAAAGCAGTCCATTTTTTCCTTGCCAAGGATGCAAAAGTCAAGGCTACATGAGAGCAAGGGGCCTGAGAACCAAACTGAGGTGAAAGTGACTGAAGACGAGTAGATGAAGGATTAGAACTGATAACAGAAGGTACTATGGCAGGCAGAGGTGCCTGAAAAACAAACAAAGGTAAACACACAGATGCTCAAGGTGGGCACATAGCAGATGTTGGAGGCAAACACACAGGCGAAGCTAGAGGTAGAGTATCCTATGTTGCAACACGTTTTTGACCCAATGATTCAACCTTTTCACCTTCCTGCTTATGTCAAGAAAAATCACAAAGGTCAAAAGAAATTGTATTTCATTGATGGCACCACTACTTCACTTAATGCCTTTCTAGTACTTTCTAGTACAACAGGGGATCACTTTGGAGGATATTGTCTTTATGTCACCAGCTGGAGGCATTCAATTTCATATTTTCCTCCTTTTTTTTTGGGTTACTTGTTATCTCCATTCTGTGTGTGGAGAATATCATACTAGATGCTCCCTAGTGACTTGTAAACATTCACTTTTTCTACTTTTCAGGTAACCTCCTGGCCTTTTCCAGGTGCCTACTTGTAATCTTTTTAATTTTGTACTTCATGGTGGGTTTTCACCTCTTTTGATGTTTCCCACAAAGAAATAAAAGATTTCACTAAAAATGTGTGTGTGTGTGTGTGTGTGTGTGTGTCTCTGTGGAGACTTTTGGATTTTAAGGAGGGGAAAAAGATAAAGGAATTCTTTCGAGAAGAGATGGGAGAGGCTTTTTAAAAGGAGTAGGATCCAAATTTAGGGAGAGACAGACATCATGGAATGTTTAGATAAGTGCCCAAAGAGTGAGATGTGGGTCTAAGGACATGATAGGAATGTAATTGAGGCCATATTGAATGTGAAAGCGAAGGAAGGGATGATGAAAGAAGTTGAAGTCAAAGGTACAAACATGGATCTTGTTATCAAAGATTTTGAGGAAGGGTTTAAATCTCTTGAGAGATGTGCAAAGACACGAAAAGGTGAAGTTTCTAGCTAAGAAGGTAAGTTTAGGCTTGTAGAGAGAAGGAATCTAAGAGGTGTATATTTCCAACGAAAGGAGAAAGAGTCAAAAGTTTGAACAATGTCTGAAAGGGACTTGTAATGTAAAAGAAGAGCATTTTTGTAAAGGTATTTGGGAGGGATTTTAGTAAAATTTTGTTAGCATAAACAACATGAAAGTATTTCAGGTTCTTTTGATTTGGAGACAAGTGTAAATAAAGTAAACCATTATTGAGAAGAGTAGTAGTGCATACCTTGGGTGAACCAGAAGGGGCAATCTACAAAATCAAAGAGCCGGAGCAGCGATGTTTATCCCAATCGATGGAGTAGTGCAGATGATCATCATCAAGTGCTTTTACTTTGGGAACTGAAGTAGAGGAGGAGCTAGGCAGGGAATTTTTAACAAGGGAGGCTTGAGAAAGATTAACATCAGGAGCTAGAGGGGATGTCTTTTGAAGTTTGGGGGCATACTTGGGAGGGGAACTGTGTCTGAGTTGAGAGGGGGGTTGGTTTTAGAAGAGGAGGGAAGGGAGAGAATGCTGAGAGCAAGAGAGGGTCTAAGAAGGTTTTGAAATGAAAATGGGAAGGTAAAGTCAACAGAGGGTGCGAGAGACTTGACTGTTTCAATAATTATCACTCTAAAATGATAAAAGGTAATAAGGGAGAAAATGACTTCCTTTGGTAATTGAGAAATCCAATTAAGGAAGGCGAAGAATTTAGCTTGAAGCCCAAGGGATTCACTCTCAATAAAAGGGGGACATCACCTACGTGCATGAACTTTAAGAAAACCCCCTATATATGGCCCATGTAGGAGGATGAAACACCCCTATTTAAGCTTATGAGGATACTACCAAAAGGGAGATATGTCCCCCCCTTGTCTTAAATCTATGGTATTTCTTTATCATTTAATAATATCAAATAGAATCCCTTGATATAGATTAGAAGAATGTCAAATATTTGTTAATGGGCTATCCAGTCTTATTTTCCGCCCCAATTATGACCTAAAACTAGCCATAGTTTAGGCTTGGTTTGTTCATACACTTGGTACTATAACATGACAATTACAACTAGTCAAATGTATATATGTGTGTCCTTTTCATGTGTAATTTGTGTAAGAAAACAATACAACGTCTGTGCTCAACAGATAACAGGATCTCGTATGCAAGAGAGAAAAGCAAATAGTATGGAGAATCAAAAATTTGATTACTATAAAACTGATACAATAGATGGCACTGCCTCCCAGCCATGCGCTCCTGTGTGAGAAGCTTCGATGGTGTGCTAGAAATAGTAGAGGACAAAGGCTGGATGCTAAGGAATCAGGGTTGCTATAGCCAGTGATGATAATGGGCTTCACGAGCTTGCTCTTATATAGCCACCAGTTGTAGATAATAAAGTAAGGACTAAAGTGAGTATTAAAGGGAGAAATAAAGAAAAAAGATAAAAAGAGAAATAAAGAGGGAAAACTTAGGGTCAAAGTATTTAGATATAGAAAGAATTTAAACGTTATAAAGGGGCATATACTATGAAAAGATTTAAAAAAAAGGGGTGGGAGTTTAAATGAAATTGGTTAGAAAGTAATGAAGAGATGAAAAGGAAGAAAGTAAAAAAGCATAAGTGGGAGATTAGGTTGAAGCTAGAGCAATTAAACATGAAAATAAAAAGGGTAAATAATGCAAGGATATAAGAGGAGTGTAAAAGAAAAGGAAGGGGAGCAAGATTATAGAGCTAAGAGAGAGGGGGGGTATAATAACCATAATGAAATAAATAACTAGAAGTAAAAGGGACCTGTGAATCCATGGTTCCGAATCCTAAGGAGCTGTGAGGGTGGTTGAGTCCAGGTAGGTGGATGCGCACAAAGCGCGAGGAGCACAGTCAAGCCTGGCACAAAAATCAAGACAGGGGGAGGCAGAGAGTACAAGTGGGTACAGCAAGGAGTAGAGGGCTAGCACCACAGTACTGCGGCTCAAAGGAAGGAAGAGTACATGAGTGAGGGGGAATTGAAGCTTGCATGAGCGGGGTGGACAGCTAGGGTGGCACATTCGAGGCAGATAGAGGGGAAGGAAAGCCATCACAGCCCGTGCATAGATAGGCAATGGGTGACGAGAGGGCACCATTAAATAGGCAGTGATCTACAATCGGGGTTCGAGAGGAATGGTTCGGGAAGCTGGGAAACAAGCCGACTCGTGTAAAATTTGGGGAAGAGGAATAGTTGGGGTTAGAGGAGCGAAGTGAATTAGTTAAGGGGGGGGTATGTTGGTTTGATGGGGTTCGTAGAGTTGGGTAGGGAGAGTAAATAAAAAGGGAATAAAAATGAGAAAAAAGGAAAATAAGGTTTTAAAAACTAAACAAAATTAAGGAATAATTTTGTTAAATTAGAAATAAGAGAAAATTTAAGGAAATTTTGAAAAAATAAAATTGAATTTTAAGAAAAAATAATGCAAAATTAAGAGAAATTTTGTTAAGAGAAAATAGAAAAAATTAGAGAAAATATTTAAAAATACAGATTTAAGAAAATAAAGAAGATATTAAGGAAAATAAGGGAAACTTAGGGGGGTTTTAAGGAACAAATAAGAAAGTAAGGAACAATGAAAAAATCAAAAGTTGAGAAAGAAAATTTAGGGAATTTTTTAATAATTTTCTTTTTGAAAAAGGATTATAGGGAGAAATTGGGAGAAAGTATTAGTAAAAGGGAAAATAAATAAGGAAGATTAGGGAAAATTAAGGGAGGTAGGAGTGAATAGGGAAAGATGGGGGGGGGGAGGAAAAAGGGTAAAGTGAAAGTAAAGCGGGAAAGGAATAGGAAGTGTGTGTGTGTGTGTGTGTGTGTGTGTGTGTGTGTGTGTGATGTAAGAAAAAAATACGTCTGTGCTCAACAGATAACAGGATCTCGTATGCAAGAGAGAAAAGTTGATAGTATGGAGAATCAAAAATTTGATTACTGTAAAACTGATACAATAGATGGCGCTGCCTCCCAACCATGCGCTCCTATGTGACTAGGATTCTCAGCAAGCTCTGATACCACATGTTGGCTCATAGATGGAACAATGAGGCAAAGATGAAACACAATGAACACTTCTTTATTCATGAGTGGTTACATATATAGGCAACTTCCTCCATGTTGGTAGATCCCAGATCCACAATTATCTCCATGATTATCTCAATCAGTCACCTCCTATGATCACTCCAAATCCACACATCACACCAACCTGACATACCTAACTGCCAAGTCACTACAACCTTCTAGCACACCGACACTCACACACTCCTTGCATAGGACTCCTAGCCCATAGGCACACACACACACATACATCAATTTGTCCTTCAGTGACTAGCCTAGGTGATGAAGAGACACTGGAGTAGGTGATTCCAAAAGAGAGAAAGAGGGAAAAGGGCCCCGTAGTTGCTCAGATGCCTTCTCAAAATGGAAAATTAGCTTATGCAAAGACAACTATAGGTGCAAAGGGCCCATTGTCAAAGGCATCACCTAAAACAATATCTATGAACTTGCCAAGTATGTCACCAAAAGATACTTGGCCATGGGCCCACAAAAGTTATAATTTATTTGTATTGTGGCATAGTGTTCCCAGAAACTTACTGGCAGGCTTTATAATTCTCCATGGGAAATAAGATATTGACCTTTTGCACTATCGAAATATGTCTAATCTCCTTTATTAATCTATTTGTATTGTGGCATAGTATTCCCAGAGACTTGTTGCCTCTTTGTAATGCTCCATGGTGAAATAAAATATTTACTTTTTGCACTATCCTAATATGTGTAATTTCCTTTATAAATATGTTATATATGTATCCTAAATGTCTTTTAAATCTATCTGAGATGTGAAGCAAATCTATTTCTTTTTTGGACTCAATCCATATTTCTTACCATGACAAACCCCATATGGCATTATTTAAATCTAGTTTGCTTATATTATATGCTAGTTAGCATATGTTATATGCTAGTCATCATACAAACTATGCTACTCAGTGCACAAGATATGCTATTAGCGCCCATGATGTGCAAGTGCATCAAAAACTATGTTTGTCGACATGGACATGGTCATGACCCAATGTATACTTATGGTCCCAAGTACCCTATCATTCTAGTTAGCATTCATGTAGAAATTCGATCATGGTTTTTTGTAGATCCATCAATGTGTGATAGAGGTGCACACTCATCATTCCTATAGCTATAGGATGGAAGTTCATAGACGGTGGATGAGGTCGTGGCATAACTTGCAGTTGTAAGGTATGGACCAGAAAAAATTGTAGTGCAAATTTGATTGTCCCTCTTGTCCCCTACTAAAAAGGATGGTGAGGAAGAAGTGCCATAAGCTCCTAGGTTCTAGGGTCTATACAATAACATAGTATACTAGGGTGTGTAGACTGCAGCATAGAGTTGTTGTATCTAATCCATTTGAGCTATATACTAGGGTGTGTAGAGTGCAGCACAAAGCTGCTATATCCAAGCCATTTGGGCTATATACTAGTGTGTGCAAATTGTAATGTAGAGTTGTACTATCCAAGTTTTTAGGATGTATACTAGATTGTGTAAGGTTTAGCACAAAGCTATTGTATCCAAGCCATGTGGGCTAAGTAATAGAAGGTATTTTGAAGTATAATGATTGATTGCACACTTTCCTTCCATCTCTCTTTAAGAAATGTCTTCCCTTTGAGTTGCATTTTTTCCCCAATCCCTATATTTCATGTTTTGATTTTATAGGTCATTCTAATTTTATGTGGATCATTTAGATTTTGTGCAGATTATTTTGATTATATATGGTTGATTTTGTATGCCCCATTATGATGTTTATGAAGTTTTATTTTAAAACATGAACCGACCTTTTTGTGCAGATCTACATCATATTACTATCACTCATGCCTAAGCACAAGTGATTGTTACCAAATAAGCAAGGCCATTGAGGGATGAGTACAGTAGATGGGACCGGATCCTTAGAAGGGTAGTTAGCATTCTAGAGAAGCTTAAAGCATAACCATCTAGGCTAGTAGCTATACACTTAATGGATCACCATCAACTCTTATGCATGTATCGTGAACCCCCACCATTGGTTGTCTTGACATCTCTCTAGGAAGATTGAAGAGCAATTGTGTTAGATCTAAATGGTCTTTTGGTGATTCCTTTATTAGAGAGTCTCCCCCACCCTATGCATTTCTGATGGAAAGGCATCAAGAGTCCAGGGGGCAAATTGTATATATTCGAAAAGATGCTCACACCTTTTTGAATTTCTATCTTAGATACTTCAGGGTTTGGTTTGGATCACTTCAAGAAGAAGAAAAGTTGATAAAATACATTGTGCTTGTTTTGCACACCACAAGGAAATAAACATAATGGCTCAAGTACAATGTAATTAAGCAAAATTTGCATTGGATAAGAAGCCCATTTTCTTCATGGACCTATAGAAATTATAGGATTGGCACACACAAGTAACTATAACTAACATTATTATTTTGGACCACTCTTTGTAGAAGTTTCACCAAAATTTGTCCGGTACATTGTGGTTAATACTACTCAAGTTTGAGCTACATGATATTGAAGAAATGGAGTCATATTTGATGGAGACTATATATCCATGGCTATTTGTTTGGCTTCAAATGGAGGATCATTGGGTGTATACATCCCACTTTTAGCATGACCATTCTGAGTCTATTTGAATTTTGGGTTTCATAGTTAAGGAACATGAAAAGGCTGACAAAATGAGAAGGGAAGAGAAGGTATAAATATCAAACTAAGGCTTTTTCGTATCTGGAAAGAGAATGTATTTGGGACCTCATTGTATATAACTCTGATATAATTCAATCTCTTTCCACACTTTAATATCCTTTAGAATGTGTTTATTATTCTTGGTGCTAGAGTTGATCATTGCAAACTCTTAAACATGTGCTTAGTATTCTTTGTAATGGAGTTTATCATTTAAGTGCTATTAATAGAGTATAACTATGAATTATGTCCTAGCCATTTGGGCTTTATACTTGTGTGTGTACGGTGTAGTGTAGAGATATTGTATCCAAGTCATTTTGGTTATATATTGGGTTGTGTAGAGTTTAGCATAGAGCTATTGTATCCAAGCCATTCACTTAATGGATCACCTTCAACTCTTATGCCTACTTGAACCCCCACCATTAATTGTCGCGAGACCTCTCCCAAAAGATTAGAGAGCAATTGTGTTACATCTAGATAGCCCTTCAGGTGAAGGTCATTGAGTTTTTTCATGGAGAGTCACCCCCATCCTATACATCCCTCATGGAAAGGCATCGAGAGTCTAGGCGATTGGATTGTATACATTCAAACAATTTTCTTGCCTTTTTGGATTTTTGTCTTACACACTTCGAGATTTTGTTTAGAGCACCTCAAGAAGAATAAAATGTGATAAAATTCTTTATGCTTGTTTTGCACACCACAAGAAAATAAACATAAAGGCATACTAAAATGTAATCAAGCAGACTTTACATTGGATGAGAAGCCCATTTTCTTTAAGGACCTATTAAAATTGTGGGATTAGCACCACCTGCACTTAAATGTAGACAAAACTCTTATTTTAGACAAACCTTTGTATAAGGTTCATTGAAATCCATCCGAGTACATGTTTAACACTTTCCAAGTTCAAGCTATAGGATTCAAAGAAGTGCAATCATATTTGATGGAGACTTTAAGCCATGGCTGTTCGTTTAGCTTTAAATGGAGGATTTCTAGGCGTACATAGCCCACCTTGAGCACGACCTATTCCATGATGATGACTCTATCCAAATTTTGGACTTTATATTAGTTAAGAAGCAGGAAAAGGATGAAAAAATGAGAAGGGAAGAGAAGGTATAAATATTAAACCAAGATTCTTTTGTATCTCAAAAGAGAACGTATTTGGGACCTCATTGTACCTAGCTCAAATAGAACTCAATCTCTTTCCACACTTCGATATCCTTTAAAATGTGTTTATTATTCTTTGTACTATAGTTTATCATTTAAGTGCTATTAACAAAGACCAACTGTAAATTATATCACTGTCATCTGGTTAATAGTTCTAGTTAATAGTGCTAGTTAATAATATGTTAACAAGCCTAGTTGTGCTGACACTGCTAGCTAGTTAATAGGCCTAGCTGACAGTGTTAGAGCTAGTTAACAATACTAGCTGACAATGCTGATTAACAAGCCTAGTTGTTGACAGTGTTACCTAACAACCCTCATTGATAGTGTTAGTTAATAGGCATAATTAACATGCCTATCTGACAATGTTAGTTAATAGGCTTAGATAATAATGTAGCCAGTTAATGGTGCTATCTGACTTAACTGTTCTACTTGGTAGTGCTAGACAACAATGCTACATGGTAGTGCTAGTTGATAGTGCTGGCTAGCATGCTAGTTACCAGTGTTGCCTAGCTCACAATGCTACTTAGTAGTGCAAGTTAACTTCAATTGTGCTAGCTAATAAATAGACTCATTGATAGTGCTAGTTGACTTGACAGCGCTAGTTGACATTACTACATGGTAGTTCTACATGAAGGTGCTAGTTCATAGTAGTAGTTCACAGTGCTAGCTAACTTGACATCGCTCATTGACATTACTACATGGTAGTTCTACATGAAGGTGCTAGCTCATAGTAGTAAATACTAGTACTAGTTTAGTAGTACTACATGATAGTGGTAGTTGGTAGTGCTAGCTAACAATGCTAGATGCCAATTAAAGGGTCATTAGTTAGGATGATTTTTGGCACAATGACATTACTCAATTAAGAATAGTTAGTTAAACTATTGTGATGGTAAAGATGATATTTTCTTCTCGGATTTAGAACACACATCAATGTAATATTGCAATAATTCTTCAACACTCTCAAATTTGCTATTTGATCTCTTATGATGACAAAGACAATATCTTATAATATTTGCGATATATTCCAATTCATACCTGTGATGAAAAAGACAAGAATTTATTCTTGGATTCCCCTAGAGTGAAGGTATGTACTTTGGTAAATGGACTCTATATTTTTATGGCTCCAAATCTTTAGGCAAGGTACTTTTCCACTTCTTCAACATTTAACTTGGCTCTTAACTTGGCTTAATGGGAAATCGTTTGCATTGCAATGGCCTTTGATGAAATTGTAGATCTAACACAAGGTGATAGGATGTGGAAAAAGTTTAGTGGGAAAGATTTATAACTTGATTGAAGGACAATTCTAGACCACTACTAATAGCTAGGAAGCTATTAGTTCTCAAATTTTGGGCTACTACTGCTTTTGTATGGCTACTATAGTCATCATATTTGAAATGAGGATGCAAAGTTAAAATTGAATACAAGTCTAAAAATTTGTATTTTCACTTGAATCGCTACAATTCATCAATCAAAAGGCATGCTATTGTAGATTACTTCCTAGGCATTCAGACTAATGGAAACATTTGTAGCATCAGTATCTTGATACACTGCACAACAAGTGAAAGGATCACCACCATAGGCTTATTTCATAACATTTTGTAAGTATATCCCTCACTGTGCATAATACAATCCCTTAACTATGTAACACCCGTTAAAATCATTGCCCCATTCCTCAATGTGATCCAAAAGTGCTTTTTATTCTTCTGTAGTGCACTTTATAACATAGAAATTAGCACCTTTAGCATTATAACCTCACCACTCACACTAAGAAATTGTCTCTAGCATGCAAAGAATTTCTTAGCACATCATGATGACCTTTTTAGGTCACGTCATCATAGGCATCTTCATCCTCAATCTCATCATCACAGGGCACCACAATGTGATGTTTCCAATCTTGCACATGTCCTTGTTAACACATCTTTTCTAAAGCCTATGCATGCATGCATCACAAAAGCATGATAATGGTCTGGTTGCAAATCTTATGGAATCCCACGGGTTGTGACCATGAACACAATGTAGTGTGATTGTGGTATAGATCACAATTCTGTTGACTAGTATTGTTACATCTCCAACCTTGATCTCCTAGAACACATGGGCTACTTCCCTTTTATTTAGTGGATAGCAAGCTTCATTTCCATGAGAGAAGTTGGAATTTAAGAAAGATACCATGTCTATTGAAAACGTTAAAGTAGCACCATCAACTTCAACTACTCATGCATCAATGCTCACTATATGGTAGCACTAGCGCCATCATGTCCTCCCTTACCATGCCTAGCTCTAAAGAAGTTCCACATCATTTCCATACCTATCATTCTAGCATACCTTGCAACAAAGTAGAATAGTCTACAATCCTTAAACTTGGAAGAAAGCCCATGTGACCAAACCCAATGCTACTTTGGCATGGAACCTTGTTCCTTCAACCATTTCTCATGAAAAATGAAATAATGCTACACAAAAAGCATGTCATGGACTTTGTCATCTAAAAATGAAGAAGTGAACTATTTTGAGGACTTCATATCCCATGTGATAGTAAGTAATGTGCACAAATATTGTCAATTAGAAAGAATGCCAATGCACATTACTTACTATCACATGGGGGACTTCATCCCCCATGTGATAGTAAGTAATGTGCACAAATAGTCAACTAGAAGGAATGCCAATGCATGGATTAGATTTCATTCTACTCCTTGAACGAGTAGGTTTCAGCAAAGTCCACGACAAAGATCACCACATCGGTAGGAAATCTCAAAATGCACTCCTTAAATTGTAAATCTTGCCAACGATACACATGGTTATGTTTGATGAAGTTATGTTTCAACTAGCTATTTAGAAGAATAAGAAAATCCTTCCATTGCATCTCCTTACACCTAAAATCTTTCCTTTTATTTTTGTTCCCCTTGTATCTCCACGTTTTCATGGCAATAATCTTCCCTTAAGATGCTCATTTAAGTCAATAGCATGGAAATTTCTTCACTCCACATGATTTGCATTAACCCATTAGACAATTTTGATGGTGGAAAGCTACTTCCTTCTATTTTGGGCACAAGATTGACTCCCAAATCACAATGACACCCTTGTATATGTGGTCAATTAATGCACATCCATTGCTTCTCTTACCACCTCCACACACAATACATTCATACTGACGTGAAGATAAATGGAGGCCAAAACTATGAGAGTGCATCTGGTTGAAGGAATTTTTCAAAAAGGACATCTGCACATGGTATATGCAGCAACACACATACCACAGATACCTATCCTTAGATTTGTGGACAAAGTAAGGATTCACTGACTCCAAAGTCCTTAGCTGAATTTTGTAGTCTCGATGTTGTGCTTTGAATCACGATCGAACAATTGAACCTTAGAAAAGCCAACCAACTATTGCATTCAAAGACAAACATCAGCATAGTTATACTAATGATGATGAATTGTAATACTCTTGGCTATAAGTCTATGACACTATATAGAAGTGTAAATGCTAATAAGTAGAAGTCAAAGTAAGGATTTGTGCATGATACTATAGAGAGGTGTAAGTGCTAATTACTAGTCATAGTATGGGTTTAGCTTCTCACCACACAACTGATTTTAGTGCACTTGTTACCAAAGCCCATGTAAATAGTGTTGTTGCCAACATGTTGTAAATGCTTCTTAGCACTTAACATTGATGTAAAAGTGCTAGTTCACACTCATAATGGAGTTGCAAGTTCTTTGTATCACTCACATTGGTGCTAGTTAGCATTAAGAATGGTTTTGTTTATGCTACTTAGCACTCTACATGAAGCAATTGGTAGTCAATAATACATGAATAGCTATTGCTAGTGCTAATTATCAATGCTTCTAGTGTTAAATATTAGTGCTACTTAACACTCACCATAGGAACCGAAGTGCTAGTTGGCACTCACAACAGAGTTTAAAGTGCTATTTAGCACTTGTAGTGGTGCTTTAATTTTGTTTAGTAGTCAAAATAGAGATGTAACTAGTTTTTAGCACCCTTAGTCAAGGTTCTTGTGCAAATTTGTGCAAATTACCACTCACATTGAGCTTCTAGTGCTAGTTCTCAAACATATTCGAGCTTCTAGTGCTACTTAGCACTCATCATAGGAATAAAAGTGCTAGTTGGCACTCACAATAGAGTTTCAAGTGCTATTTAGTACTCATAGTGGTGCTTTAAGTGCCTTTTAAGTTCTACTTAGCACTTAGAATAGGATAGAAATTGAGTTAACATTCACATAATACTTTGAAGTGCTATTTAGCACTCACAATGGTTCTTCAAGTGCTACATAGTAGTGGAAATAGATTTGTAATTGGTTGTTATTAGCACCCTCAATCAAGCTTCTAGTGCTAGTTATCAATCACATTGGAGCTCATGTGCTACTTAGCATTCAAAATAGGAATGAAAGCTCTATTTGGCACTCACAACAGAGTTTGAAGTGCTATCTATCATTCAAGTGGTGCTTCAAGTGCTACTTAGCAGTAAAGGCACACTTGTAACTAGTTGCTAGCACCTTCAATCAAGCTTCTAGTCCTAGTTATCACTCAAATTAGAACTTCTAGTGCTACTTGGAATCAAAATATGAATGACAGTGCTAGTTCACACTCACAAAAGGCTTTGAAGTGCTATATAGCACTCATAGTGGTGCTTCTAGTGTTATTTAGCTGTAAAAATAGACTTATAACTCATTGTTAGCATCCTTAATCAATCTTCTAGTGCAACTTAGCACTCACAATAGGAATGAAAGTGCTATTGGAACTCACAATAGAGTCTAAAGTGCCATTTAGCACTGACAATGGAGCTTCAAGTGCTATTTAGTAGTAAGAATAGATTTATAACTAGTTGTGAGTACCATTAGTCTAGGTTCTAGTGGTAGTTATCACTCATGTTGGAGCTACTAGTGCCACTTAGCACTCACAATAGGAATGAAAGTACTAGTAGGCATTCACAGCAAAGTTTTGAGTACTTTTTAATGCTCAAAATGGTGCTTCAAATGCTAGTTAGCACTACTTGTTATAGCATTTAGTTTAGGTGGGGGGTAAGTTCCACATGGTGGGCTTACTCCACATGTGGTCTTACCTTTGGGTTGGGGGTGGGCCACACACACACACACACACATTTTCTACACTCTTACACACATTCATGTAGTTATTGACATGACACCCATTCCCCCCCCCTCCCTCCTCTTACCTCTCTTGTCTGGTACAAGCTTCTGTATTGGAGCTCAACCAAGCTTTCCCTAGTAGGCAAGGCCCTAGTGGGTCAACCAAGTCCTTCTAAGACACGGCCAAGTACATAGCCTCCTACTAGTGCTTTCATAAAGGTCACATAGGGTAGTTTAGGTGCTTAATGCATACTTTACAATGGCTAGATCTGATGGCACAAGGAACACTAGAGCCTGAGTTGCTTGGCATACAACGATCGTGCCACAAACACAAGGAGGCTTGGGTGTTGTCAACCTAGAGATATAAAGCATAGCACTTTTGGGCAAGTTAGCCATCTCACTCTAGGTGTTGAGCCCTAGAACCACCTCCACCCCATGCACGTGCGGTTAGTGGTGGCAGCAGTCTCACCAGTGGCTCTTCTTAAAGGCGCCCCTCATGATGAAGGTGTCCCCTTTGATGCGGAGGCCTTTTGGGGTGTGGTAGAGATTGGTAGGGGGACTTCCACCTCACTATAGAGAGGACTTTGAGCACCAACCCCTATTTGGCACTCAGAGGTTGGTGATTAGGATGGATGTATGCTTGGGCACTCATAGGTTGGGCAGTGTCCTAGTTAGCTCCTTCGTGCCATGGAGCAGACCTAAAGACGAGGAAGAGCACTCTTTCCCATCTCAATGGAGCAAGACAAAGATTTAGAGAGATAGACATAGCCATCCCCAAGACCTAGAAGGCAGCACTTGAAACTTGGAAAGACGGTAGATTATTGGACTAGTTCTTTAGGAAAGGGATCCCTCTGAGGGTTATGATTGGGTGAGGCAATGATCGGGCTAGCTTCTTCAAGGTGGGACTTGGGAGGGCTTCTGCAACCAGTGCCAGAGAGAGACTCAGAGATGGAAGGAAGAATAGATTCACTTCATTGGTAGTTGATTAGAGTGGTGGGCCACTTGGGCAAGGCTTGGTGCATCAACCCTCCTTTCATCCTTGACCAAGATGCTTCTCGGTGGAGCCTCTGTCTATAGGAGGGTCACCCGTATTGGCAGATTCAATGGGAACCAAGCAGTGGTTATGGCCATCCAAGTTAGGCCACACAGAGAGAGTGGACGAGGTCTCCTTCTTCTGCTACATGATATGGATCAAACGGAGGCTACTAATGGAGGCACCAATCTGGAATCCCTCAAAATAGAGGCATTGGGCCAAGAAACAAGTGCACTAGGAGGTCAGAGGCTCACTTCTAGATGCAAATACAATCCATCCTTCGACCACGAAAGATTTCGTACTTCTTTTTGGCATGTCACCCATGGGGGCCTACCCATAGGCCCCTAGTTGGGGAGCAAATGCAGGCGGATGGGCATTGCCACCACTGTTGAAGGATGGCATCCTTGAGATGATCCCACATTGCATCTAGAGTTGCTAGAGTGCCCAAAGGAGGATCTAGTTGGGTTCCTTTCTGCTTGTCACCTAGTTGTAAAGTATTCATTAGAACTTCACTTAGGGTATTACAGCCTAATTGATAGAGGGAGGCATCCCTTACACATTGATGGGACTTCCCTAGCTTACAAGACCATAGGTAGAGCATCAAGTTGCACAAGGTGACTCCTCCTTCTCACCAATATCCTTGTGCTTCTCCTAAGGATAGTGTATGGAATACAATGGCTAGTATCATGGCATGGAACCTAGCGAGTGAGCTAGGTTCTCAGGATACAGGCTACCTTCTTCCACCAGGCTTTTATTTTTCCTCTTGGTTGACGTTCTCAAGATAGCCGACTTGTATGGTTGATATTTACCAAACATTAATAGAAAGTTCCTTTTCTCTATTTTTTAAAAAACTATTTGTGGTGGTGGGGAGATAGAGGAGTCAATGATATATGAGGCAAAGGTACAAGATCCCTTGATATGACCCCCCTCTCCTCCTCCACCCCCCCCCCCAATGCAATGTGGAAAGCAACCACAACCACTCGAGGAAGGCCATCGGTCCAGACCATTATGAATGACAAGATCATACATCCTACTCATGTCTAAGAAAGCATGCTCGTGAGATATCACTAACTATAGGCAAAGGGCACTCTGTCTTTGATGCATCTCTATGTAGAAAGGTGTATGATTTTGAGAAATTCCTTGAATTTGACCATGATACTATTACGATTCCAAATAGTGCAAGTCAGGGTCTTGGTGCTTTGGATCTCACATGGACTCCTTCCCCCTATCTAGGGGGCCCTCCAAATGACCATTGGGGTTTGTTGCATGCATGCATGTGCGCATGTGTGTCTGCATCCATGCATGCATGTGTGTGTGTAGGTTGATATTGCTAAAGCTTTTGACATAATCCAATGGGATTTTATCACGCAAACTATGCGAGCATTGGGTTTTGGACAAAAATTGCAACATCTTTTCTACTGGTTTTATAGTGACAATAAGGCTGCTTGCATACTATCCAGAGATCTTTTTGAAGCATGGACTCTTCGATGTTTGATTCGTCAAGTAGTGCATTACTTTATGGCATTACCACACATCCCATGCTACAATATATGGATCATTAGTGGCTATAGACATGCTTCATGGATTGGAGATTTAGGGGAGTGGTACTATGACTTCTTAGGCCTATGCCAATGGTTCCTTTTTTACTCCTCAATATACTGAGAAAGATCTTTCATCTTTGATGCATGATCTATCTCTTTATGGTTTGGTTGTTGGTCTTCATGTTACTTTTTAGAAATGTAAGCTCCTGCCTCTGCACTCAAAAGAATGGCATTCTCTTCTATGGCCTGGTGAAATTGTCCAACCTACTCAGCTGGTTTGTTAACTTGGTTATCCTCTTGGTTGGATGATTACTCATTGCCAACAATTGGATTGGGTCATTGAGAAGATAAGGAAGAAGCTTGAATACTGGAAACTTGCTACTTAGCCATTGCATGTCAGGTTCAATCCATTTTAATGGCATACATCCAGTTCTATTTGCCTTTGATCATGTTCAGCAAAGGGGATTTGACAGTTTTCATGTTTATGGTTATGGAAATATTATGGCACTCCAAGCATGGCAAGAAAAGCTTGAGCTTGCTTTTGATGCGGCATCTCTATTCACCTAAGATGCGTGGAGGTTTGAATATTCTTAGCCTTCATGTACATATTCTTGCTCACAAAAGCACCAGGATGCTACAATTTATGCAGGGTTCTGAGCCATGGGCTGCCATGATGCATCATTTGCTTTCAGAACTTACCACCCCTACCTTTGGATATTGGCAGCCCACTCCCTTGGACTTCATTTTGGATTCTATTGATGGAAAAATCAGAGGTTGTCCACTAGTTTCCAATATGTTGATGGATTGGAAACATATTCTTTTGCTTGTGGAATGGCATGGCAAGGATGCTTTACAAGGTAATTCTTTAGGTGCTGAAAGCATCCATTGGTCCAGATTCTTCTCCCCTTTGCTAGCTTTGTAGTCAATGTTCTTATTTTTTGAGTCTCAAGGGGATCCACTCAGTTGTAGCTATGATCCACTATGATGGGACCCCTCTTTCTTTTCTTTTAGAGGCTACTGCAAATATAGCCTCGGCATGCATTATCATCTAGTATGGCATCACATTATCTACATGATTCAGAATTTTATTCCAGTTCCTACTTTGGAGATAGAGGACCGACTGCTTCAAGACTAGACTCTTCATTTGCCAGGATCAACATGCCATCCTTTGCGATTGTCTCATATTACAATTTCTTTGCTTTACAAAGTTCTTTTGCCCATACCTTAGGTTTTGCAGTGGGCAAATAACCTTTGTCATATGAATCGTCCTGCAAAGTGGTGGTGACAGAGATTACATGGGATTTGGAAATCAAAGCTTCTTCTTCGACAATAGGTGTTTATGTGGAGAGTTTGATTGGGAGTTTTTCCATCTAAGCAGGTTTTGGCATGCAAACTTATTGCTCCAGCTATTTGTCACAGATGCTTAGCTCTGCGGGAGACAGTGTCTCACCTTCTTTAGCACTGCTTTGATACACATGATTTCCTTGGATTGTTGGGCCAATGTTTGAGAACCATATTTCCAAGTTTTATTTTTGGAAAATGCTTCTGGTTCACCCACCTAGACAGGTTATTTATTTATTTTTTCTTTGGGTTAGATATTGGGCACTTTAGACTCTATGGAAAGATAGAAATCATACTATTTTTGGTGATCCAATTTTTTGACCTTACTCTTTCTTCAGGCACTCTTTGCTGTAATCTTTTTATGATTTCTTGCAAACTAGGTCTATAGATCAAGACGTATGTTTGTCCTATATTGAGATCTTCTCTTGATGTATTTGAGCACATCTTGCTTTGGGATGCTAACTCTGTAATATAAAGGCCAAAAAAATCTCACCAAAAAATGTGTGCGTGTGCATAGCTAATAGATTTAGAATGGGGGGAGATGAGTTTGGTATGCTACATCACAGCCTTCTATATAAAACAAATGTGCATAATTGATTATAGTTTTAATTTTCAAAAAAAAATCTTATTTGAATGTACAACTAGAATCTTTTTTTACAACAAAATAAAATACAATTTGTGAAATGAAATAGAGCATCCCCATTACAAGTAGTTACCACTTACCATGGTTGATCGCATGTATTCTATATTCTTCTATATAGCTTTAGTAAGACCTCAAATTGTTTTGAAAAGCAACACTAATCCTATAACACTCTAGCAAAATGTGCAACTCTAGCTCAATTTAGCTCCATCTACTCTCTCTTGCACCATCCCAACTAAAGGCAACTTTGAGCCTTAGTTAAACAATCACATCCATGATGGGGCAACCCCTCCCTCTATACAAGGTGGCAATTTGTCCACTCCCTCCATCTACTAAAAGCCATTGGAGCTCCCTTGTGAGCACATAGTAGATAGAGGAAGGAGGCAAAGTTTTTAGAGTACCTCAGCAAGACATTATTAGTACCTTGTGATGTAGGTATATGCCCCTAGCAGGTAGCATATTTGCATCAAATCGATCTTTGTTGGAGCAATGTATATTTGGTATTTTGGTTGTGCAAATTTGCCACACACATTGCTTTAAATTTGTAAATTTACTTGTGCACATGCCATCTGTAATTGAACTTGGATGTTGCTTTTGGAAAGTCGTTCACTTATGGTTTAGGTTATTAAAGAGCTAGATCTTGCATCATAACATGGTATTAGATACAAGTTTTGTACATGCTTAGAATATTTAACATGGTATTAGATCTAAGGAGGTAAAAAAGTATTGGTTATCTTACCATATAAACTTAGCATCAATATTTCAATTTGGCAATTGGAGGGCAATTGAAAGAGAAGGTGGCTTCTAGTCAATCAAATGTGAAGTGGATGTGCTATGTGATTTAAAATTCTATTTGATGTAATTCTTATAGTGTTCGTCCCATAGTATCATCCGAAATAATGGAAGTGGGTATCTTAGATGGAACCAAGTGTCTAATATGGAACGTGAAGATTTAGATTCAAGAGATGCATGATGAACATGGGAGATTATAGAAGGAATCGAAACCAAGCGTATCAATCAAATTGATGCCATAGATAAAACATAAAGGCTATAGATCCTATGGATTCCAAAGATTAAGTGCCCAAGAGTAACTATCTCTAATCATTGGGATGATGGCAAACTCGCTCTGTTTTTGTATAGTCAATTGACAATGATGAAATCCGATGCCTAGATGTTCTTGTATGATTTCTAAGATAAACAACATTATACTCACTCTAGAAATAGTTATTTATGTGGTAATGGATAAGGGTGAACCTATTAACACCCATTTGTTGCGAAGATAAAGGTTGGTAGCACCACGATTAGTTAGAAAGTGGATGGTAACCATTTGGCATGCTCATGACTACATAAAGGAGGTGTTCCAAAGGCATTCAAAATCTTGTGCTTGTTGATTTGTATAGAGATATCTACTCTTCTACCCTATCCTTTAAGGAGAGGTTTGAACGCGGAGGAATTTTGGAGGTTCGATAAAACAAGACGGAGCTTCGTGGGAGGTTGGGGAGGTAGGTGTGGTCAAATTTGTAAGATAATTTGTGGCTCAGATAGCAAGAAAACAATGGATATATTGCTTGTACCTTGTATCTTCTCATTTGTTGGATAAGAAAAATTGAAATATTGGGTGTCTCTCAATGGATGTAGCCTACACTAGGTGAGCCATGTATATCGGTGTATCTCTTTCTCTTCCATTCTGTGCGATTTGTATATTGTGTACTTTATGCATTTTGCTTCTTGCACTGTTATGCCATTATCATGTTGCTCCTAACTACTGGCATCAAAGCCTTTTTTTTAGCAACATCCATTGACTTATTTGGAAGGGGGTTTCTAGTTTGGGTGGGAGCAATGAAGGAAGAAGGCAAGTTGAAAATCAAGAAATTCAATGCCAAGAACTCCCAGCATGGGAAGATGTAGGCTAGGGATTTATCTGTACCAAAAAGAACTTTTCTTGCCATTAGGTGGGATCACAAAGAGCCTATGAGTATGTCAACCAAAGACTAGGAGGTTCCTGACATCAAAAAGGCACTAGGAATGATACAATTGTGTTTGGCAATGTCAGTGGCTTTCAATGTTCTTGAACAAAAGACAACGAAGGACTTGATGAGCACGATGGATACATTGTATGAAAAACCATCAGGTTCTAACAAGGTATTTCTTATGAAGCGTCTATTCAATCTAAAGATGTCAAAAGATGGGTCTATAGCTAATCATTTGAATCAGTTTTTTAACAAATACAAGCCAACTAAGTTCTGTAGGAGTAAACTTTGATGATAAGATTCGAGCTCTCCTGATTTTGTGCTCAAAGTTGGGATTGCTTGGTCATGGTTGTATCTCTATTTCTGGATAAAACACTTTAAAGTTTGATGATGTTGTTGGTGTTCTCCTTAGTGAGAAAATGCAATGAAGAATCTTAGGTGAAACGTCAGGTAATGCTTTGGCCCTTGAGAATAGGTGGAAGACAAAGGGAGAGACAAAAGATCTTAGGACATCGTGACAAGTCAAGAATAAGTAGATCCAAATCCAAAGGGAACCTGGAGTGCTAGCATTGTGGGAAGAAAGGAAACCTAAAGAAAGGCTATTGGTTGCAAAAGAAAAGAGATGGACAATAAGAGAATACGTAGGAAGTAAATGTAGTTGGTAATATGTTGCAAGATGCCTTAATTCTTTCATTGGATACTATCACTAATGCATGGGTAGTGGACACAGGGGGCTTCGTTTCATGGTAGGCCTCATAAGAAATATCTTTAAGACTATGTTCAAGGTGACTTTGGAGAAGTTCATCTAAGTGATGATGAAGCATTGAAGGTTGTTGGAAAGGGCAAGGTGCTGATGAAACTATAGAATGGAAATTAATGGTTGAAGAAGGTAAGGCATTTTCTTTATTTAAGAAGAAACTTATTTCAACAGGATAAGTGGATGATGAAGGCTATACAACCACATTTGTAGGAAATTTATGGAAGGTCACTAAAGGGTCAATGGTAATAGCAAAAGGACCCAAGGTAGGTACATTGTATTTATGCATTGGTAAGGATTACTACTCTAGTACTTTAGCTTCTACAAGAGAACATATAGGTCTGTGGCATCAAAGGCTTGGGCACATGAGTGAGAAGGGGATGTAGATTCTTCACTCACAAAAGTTGTTGCCAAGTTTCAAGCAGGTTGATTTGAAGTTTTGTGAGGACTATGTTTATAGAAAACAAAAGAGAGTCAGATTTCTCAAAGTTGGGAAACATAAGCAGAGAGAAAAGCGAGCTTGTGCATACAAATGTAGGGGGTCCTATTGATGTACCATCTCTTGGTGGTTCTCACTATTATGTTACTTTTATTTTTATTTTATTTTTTTGGTAGA
Source organism: Dipteris shenzhenensis (assembly GCF_047967505.1). Taxonomy (NCBI): domain Eukaryota; kingdom Viridiplantae; phylum Streptophyta; class Polypodiopsida; order Gleicheniales; family Dipteridaceae; genus Dipteris; species Dipteris shenzhenensis. The sequence continues at coordinate 25,567,858 of NC_141622.1, read as the reverse complement.
ATGCGGGTTTATACTATAAAGTCAAGAAGATGTACAAGTTTTTTACATTAACAAAAACAACAAAACTCCTTCCCTACACGGGGAGGCCATACTGAGATTCAAGAGTCTGTCTACTATTAATTTGGGTAGTATTTTAGTTACCTTTGTACTTCGGCACCACATGGGATACACCTTGATGAAAACTGTGTTTGTAATGTGAAGGTAAGGACATGGGCATCATCATTTTTGGGCCTTCTTTGGTGCTTCTCTGGCTAGCCTCTAAAGGGTTTGCAAGAATTGCTCCCTCAATTGTGCACTTTAGAAGTTGAGAGCATCAGGCTAAACCAACCCAATGGTTGAAATGTGATTGTCCCAAACTAGCTCGTCATGGTAATTGAAACACGAGACACTAGTCTTTTGTATGAATGTAGTCTTGGCAGAACTTTCTACAATTCAACAGGGGTAGAGCTTTTTTGTGCTTGTGCATGTATGACCCTTTGCATCGTTGCTCTTTTCTCAGGCGCATTGGTAGGTATAAAGAAATAGGAGGAGGAGTAGTGTTCTGCAAAGGGATCGGGCTTTCAATCTCTTGGTGTTGAGGTTGTTCTCTTTTGTTTTCTTTCGTCCCCGCAAGCAGTCGTATTTGCTCCAGCAGGCTGTTTTCTTCATGGCCAAGATCATCTTCTTTCTATGTGAATGCATGTATCTATGTCTCGGATGCGAGGATCTTTTGGAGAATGTCAGTGCACTCCTGGTTGCACACATGAATTTAACAAGACATTAGTAGCATCAATAACTATTTCATTAAAACTTTTGCACACCGGGAGAACCAAATTGCTCAAAGTGGCAAGGCTGGAAAGGTATTCTAGTTTGATGGAGCTCTATTAGGAATGTCTCCCAGGAGGAGATAAGTGTAGTTTAGTAGTAGTCGGGTGTTACTTTTATTGATGATGCAACTAGAAAAACTTGGGCTTATTGCATTTAAAAAAAATATGATGCTTTTGAAACTTTTAAGAAATGGAAAGCTTTGGCTGATAATGACATAGAAAAGAAGTCGAAGGCTCTCAGATCTAATAATGGAGCTGAATATTGCAGCAAAAAAGAATTTGATAGTTATTGTTCATAGAATGGAATTCGTCGAGAGAAGGCAACTCCAAGTATTCCACAAGAAAATCATGTGTCAAAGGGGATGAATAGAGCAATCATGGAGTGTGTAAGGAGCATGAGACTACATGCAGGTTTACCCTTATAGCTTTGGGCTGAACCAGAGAATACAACCGTTTACTTGATAAAAACAGATTGCCTTCAAGTTCCTTACATGGTGGCATTCTAGAAGAAGCATGGACATGTAAAAGGGTTAGCTATTCTTTTCTAAAGGTTCTTGGTTGTGAAGCATTTGTCCATGTTGTGATAAGGAATTGAGAACAAAGTTTGAGGCAAAATCTAAGAAGTGTATTTTTATTAGGTATGGAGGTAGTGAGTTTGGTTGTGGGATTATGAAAGTTAAAAAATCATTAGATATGGACGTAGTGAGTTTGGTTATCATCCATGGGATTATGAAAGCAACAAAATAATTAGGAGCAAAGATGTTGTACTATTATGTCTAAAGATCACTTGAAGAAAGAAAATGCAGACATAGAATACACAACTCTTAATGAAATCACAGGGGATGAATTTCCAAAGGTTGTAGAAATGAGAATGTGCATTAGCAAGAATCCCAAATTCCTCTAAAGACACTTAGAAGGTCTACAAGGGTCAGTAGAACACTTGAGTGATTTTCTCCTTCTTTTAATGGCATTTTGTTCTGGTGAACCAGAAACTTATGAAGAAATAATGTAAGTAGAATCCAAAAAAGAGTGGGAGCGAGGCATGAAAGAGGAAATGGACTCTATGCTACAAAACCAGACTTGGTATTTGGCTTGCTTGCCTATGGTAAAAATAACATTGCAGAATAAATGGGTTTATAGGGTGAAGGAAGAAGATGGAGAAAAAAGAAGGTACCAGGCAAGGCTTGTTCTAAAGGGGTTTGCATAGGAGAAAGTTATAGACTTTGACAAAATATTATCTCCTATTCTTAAAATGGCTTCAATCAGAAGTATTTTGAGTCTTGTGGCTGTAGAGGACTTGCATCTTAAACAAGTAGATGTGAAGAGAGCTTTTCTTCATGGGGATCTAGAGGAAGGGATTTATACGCAGCAGTCACAAGGATATGAGGTCAAGGGAAAGGAGGAATTGGTATGCAGGTTGAAGAAAAGTTTGTATGGTTTAAAGAAAGCACAAAGGTAGTGGTATTTGAAGTTTCACAGGTTTATGGTGGTTAAACAAGGTTTTAGTAGATGTCATTCAAACTATTCTATTTATTCTCAAAAACTAGACAATAGTGAACATGTGATCTTGTTATTGTATGTTGATGAGGTGCTTTTTGCAGGCTCTAACATGTAGGATATAAATGTGCTCAAGAGGAAGTTGGCAAATGCATTTGCAATGAAGGATTTGAGTGCCTCAAAGAAAATCCTTGGCATGAAAATAACAAGAGACATGAAAAATTACAAATTGGCATTATCTCAAAGTGAGTACATTGAAAAAGTATTGGAAAGTTTGAAATCCAAAATGCAAAACCTATTTCTACACCTTCGGCTAATAATTTCAGATTATGCAAGGATATGTGTCCCAAGACACAAGAGGAGATTGAATATATGTCAAGGGTTCCATATGCATCAACAATGTGTAGCTTGATGTATGCAATGGTATGCATAAGGCCAGATATTGCACATGTCATGGGAGTTGTGAGCAGATTTATGAACAATCTAGCTGAAGAACATTGGATGGTAATAAAGTGGATTCTTAGATATTTAAGAGGCACGATTGCGAATGCATTAGGTTTTAAAGATTCAAACATTTCTTTACAAGGATATATTGATTCAGATATGGTAAGTGATGAAGATGGAAGAAGAAGAACCAATGGGTATGTTTTCACTGTAGGTGGAACAGCTGTAAGCTGGGTTTCAAAGTTGTAAAAGGTTATTGCACTTTCTACAATAGAAGCAGAATATGTCATAGTTACAAAGGCAAGTAAAGAGATGATTTGGTTGCAGAGGTTTGTGGAGAAACTTGGGAAGAAGCAAGAATATTACAACTTGTATCATGATAGCTGGAGTGCCGTTCATCTTGCAAAGAATTCAGCTTTCCATTCAAGAATGAAACATATAGAGCTCAAGTATCATTTCATTCGATCTATTTTGGAGGATGGATAGTTGAAGCTGGAAAAGATATATGCTAGCCAGAATCCTGTAAATATGTTGACTAAGGTGGTATCAAGGGAGAAGTTGAGCTCTTGCTCAATTTCAATTGGTCTTCAAGAATGAGGAACAACATGAGAGAGAGCCAGATCCAAAGGATTTTAGTGTGTGTAGTAATGGTGGAGTTACTATGATCAGTCTCCAAGTGGTAGATTGTTATATGTAGAGCCTGATCTTTTTTCAAATTTCTTTTTTGGCCATGATTTGGAACTAGGTGTGTTTATACCCATTCCATGAAGAGGGGGTTGGGGGGGGAATGCCCCCCCTAGGACTATCACCAAGGGATTCTAAGGAGGGTTGGCAACATGCATTAGGTCCCCCTTGGTAGGGATTTGGGGGTAGTGCCCCCAAAGCCAAAAATACATGAAAATTGGTGCATGATTGTGTGGTCAAATTTGTAAGATAAGGGTGTGGCTCATATAGTAAGAGATTAGTGGATGTACTACTTGTATCTTGTATCTTCTTGTTTGCTAGATAAGAAAAAATCAAGCACTGGCTATCTCTCTGTGGACATAGCCACACTGAGTGAACCAAGTATATCAGTGTCTCTCTTTCTCTTCCATTCTGTACGCAATCGGTATTGTCTATTTTACACATTCGTACTCTTGCATTGTTGCTCTGCAATCGTTTAACTCCTAACATAATCTTCATTGATATGTTTAGGACATCAAGTTCCATAATTGTAAATACATTTTGGCTATTTTTGCCATATTTTGGAAAAGTATAACTTATGTACCAATTGTTGACAGTATTTGTTGACAATTTTGAGGTATTTAGGTCAATCCAACCTAAATTTCACTTTTGTCTTCATGGGTATCTTTCACAACTCACAACCATAATTTGAAAAAAATTAATTATTTAGAGAATGCTTTCTTGGATAGAAGCTCTATGGTCATATTATTTAAGCACTTTATAGCTTGGTCTTATCATATTAAAATGCAATATGAGCGAGAATGTTTAGAGCATTAAAGGCTATGCAAATGCAATGTATTTTCACATTTATGCAAAAACTTTCAAAGCTAGTTCTCATTGGAAAAGCCTTCATCAATATTTGGCACAAATAGACACATAAAGTAGTTCAAGAAAACATGATCTTCAAGTTCAAATTAATAAACTTATGGAAATTCACACTAGTTTTAGTGACTTATGCAAGTCCATCCAAGGCAAAGTAATAAATGCAATCAAGAGTAGTTTAACATCAACATAACATTACTCAGTAAGTTCCAAACACCATCAAGGTCTATATGCATCAGATATAGTATTACATCATCATTGAAGTGATCATTACACAAAAGCATTATTCAAAATACTTGCATTCAATAAGCACATATATTTGACAAATCAAAGGCTCTTTATGTTTTTTACATTGGGCAATTATCAAATCAAGATACAAAGATTTATTCAACAACAAACAACCAACTTGTTGGAAATTTCGGTCCATTTCTTCAATAGGTGACAATCATCAATGAAAGACTTTTATGGACTTGGTACAAGCTCGTGCATATTGGAATTATTTCAAGCATAGGCTGGCAAACATCAGGCATATTGATCATCCAAGCATCATATGTGAACGTAACCCTTTAGTAGAAGAAACACTTAGTTATTTTTCTTCTAAAAGATAAGCATCAATAGTGATAAGCACCTACATCTTCATAGGTAACTAGTTTACTAAAGTAACACTATGAGCACCTATATCTTCATGGGTAACTAGTCTAAGTCTACTAAAGTAACCCTTTAGTAGAAGCAACACTTAAGGGACAATGCACAAAACTCTAGATACCCTCTCAACCTTTCAAGACCTAGATTGGGCTTTGATTCTGATCAAAATCTGCTTTTTAGGTATCCAACAAAATTTAAATCTTTAAAATGTTTCCCATGAAAAAGATATGCCAATCTCTGGATATACCCATGATGAAATAGGCATAATAACTTTTGTTATTAAGAAACTAAAGGTGTCTTGATCCTATCGAGTTTCTTGCAAATTACAAAACACCCAGACAAACACAACTTGATTCTTGCTAGTCTATATAAATGGTAGACCTCCTAGCAAAAGACCAGTAGATTATATTAGCTAGCCCTAAGAGAAAGGTAACCAAACTACAAACTAAAAGCGCTATCAAAAGATGAGTCTCATGTATGCTTTGTGAAGTAAAATTGACCCATAAGCTTGACTGCGCTACCAAATGCCGTGTCTATTGCATGGCCACCCTCCCGGCTCCACATATCCTGGTAAATATGGTACTATCACGGTGGATTATTTTGTCACAAAATTCAATGAACATTTTTTCCCATGCAGGTATGTCTATCTGATTGCTTTTCATGGAGGTAGGCTTGTAGGAAGTCATCTCTAGATTAGAGAAAAGGCCTAACACAATAATTAAGGCTCTAAAAAGATCCAAGATTGGGAGTTGAAGAAGGAGAAAGCGTTTGCTATGCTGTGACATGTTTTTGATGTTGACTACTTTCATTCTGTGGACATTTCAAATACGGTAGCACAAAATTAAAGCTTTTTGGAGACCTTGTTTGGAGCAAAGGTAATGGATTCAAAGATCGTCTTGAAACAAGAACTTTTTGTCCTGCACATTGGGGAAAATGAGACAATAGGAACACATTTGAGTCACATGTAGTCAATAATGAATTAACTCTATGCCTTAGGTTCACAAGTTGAAGATGATAGTGCAAAAACTATATTTTGGAGTTTGCCTTCAAGGTACGCTGAGTTGGTTACCATACTCAACGTGAGCTCAGATACTCTTGACTTTCAAGATATAGCCTTAATGCTAGAATCAATTGTGGTTGGTTGGATAATTTGTTAACACAATCAAAGATAAAGGCCAGGGTTTGACTAGAGATAACAAGAGGGTACCTGAGTGCAACTACTATGACACAATGAGAAGTATTGTTATAAGAAGGCTCACAACACACAATACAAAGAGAAGAATTGACAATAATTCTTGCTTGGTTGAGGAGTATAGACTAACAGAAGAGTTCACAAGCTTAGTGATAGTAGATGAATATGAGTATGCTGATGATTAGCTTTCTAGGAGACTTGCTGTGCATTTTGGAATCAATCTAGCTCTCTGAGGGTGTTCAATCTATATTATTTGTGAATTGGCCCTTCGTGGGTTGTTAAACAAACTTTTCTTCCTTGTTTAGTCTTGGCTCTTAGTGGCTATACTCGTACAAGTTCTTTGGCAGTTTTTTGGTTCTTTGGGACTGGTATGGTGTGTGCTTTTTTTGTTGCAATTGATGCTTTGACAATTTGTTGGTAGTTGTAGTTTTATTAAGTCTTGCTTTGTGTGAGTGATGTTATTTTCTCTTAGCTAGGGGTGAACATGCAACAGATGTGGCATCTTCCATGCATGGCAACAATGTGGCAAACCAATTATCTTTGTGAGGTTTAGAGATACATGAGAAGGAAGGCAGTGTGATGAACTCTTTTTCTCCTAGCACTGTGCATCAATTTTACGTCAATAAGCATACATGAGAGTCCTCTTTTAAAATATCTTCCAGGTTGTTGTTTTGGTCCCTCTCTTAGAGTTGGCTAATAAGCTAGAGATCTACCGGTTGTATTCAGCTGGCAATAGTCATGTTGTGTGTCTTTAAGTGAGCTAGCTTTAGTTTCTTAATAACAAAAGTTATTTTGTTCATTGCGTTGTGAGTATCTCTTGAAGTGTCATATCTTTTTCATTGCAAATCAAGAGATGGAGTGAAAGCTTTTAAAGGTTTGAATTGACAAAATATGAAGAGGGGAGAGGAGAAGAGTGGAGATGAGGAGAGAGGGCACAGCTAGAGAGCACACCACAAATGACTAACTGTACACTAGAATTAGTTGAAAAAATAGAATATATACAAACCCTTTTAGGGTTAGGGTTAGGGGATCTAACCCTTTCCTTTATAGCACTCTATAAGGTTAGTGCTATGCACATATGATCATGTGATGGTGCTATGCACACATGATCACATGATGTTGAGCGTGAACTCTCAACACCTTCCCTCAAGATCAACATCATGAAGTAGGCCTTCCCTCAAGATGATGATTCTGGGGAATCGAAGAAGGACTGAGCATTACATTCCATCACACCCCTTTAATGGGAATGTCCTTCCTCTGCATCAAACCAAGAGCTAGTCGGTGTTTCTCGAATAGCTCTTTACCGAGTGGTTTGGTAAAGATGTCTGCAACATTTTCTTTGCTATCACAATGCTGCAGTGTGATGTCACCAAGTAACACTCTTTCTCTGATGAAGTGCTCTCTGACATCAATGTGCTTTGTTCTGGAGTGATATACTGAATTTTTGGCCAATGCTTGAGCCGATTGATTATCACAGTATATTGTTGTTGGCTTTGACTCATCAAAGTAATCTGTTTCTGACAATAGTCTTCTGAGCCATATAGCCTCACATGCACCTGTAGTGAGTGCTCTATATTCTGCTTCAGTCGAAGACAAAGAAACAGTTGGCTGTTTGTTTGACAACCATGATATAGCACCTTGACCAAGGAAAAATGCATATTCCTGTGTCGATCTCCTGGTCTCATGATCTCCAGCATAGTCACTGTCACAGTATCCATGCAACCGTGGATGACTTCCTCTGTATTCTATCCCAAATTGTCTTGTACCTCTGATGTATCTCAAGACTCTTTTGGCTGCATTCCAGTGAGACTGTTTTGGATTTGCCATAAACTGTGCTAGTGAGCTTACTGCATAACAAATATCTGGCCGTGTGATTGTCAGATATATAAGAGATCCAATGAGTTGCCTGTAGTATCTGTCATTGACTGTAGGCTTTTCTGAATCTTTAGTAAGTTTCAAACTCTGTTCCATGGGAGTGGCTGCAATCTTGCAATCTGCCATATGAAACTTCTTCAGGAGACTGTCAACATATTTGAGCTGACTCATGAATGTGCTATCGGAATCTCTCCAGAACTCAATTCCAAGACAATAGTGCATAAGTCCAAGATCTTTCATGTCGAACTCTGCAGATAAGTCTTGTTTTAATTTTCTGATGAAGCTATCCTTGCTTCCTGTCACAATCAGATCATCTACGTACAAAAGTGCAATAGTAATATCTTCCCCTTGAACTTTGTAGTAGAGAGTATGATCTGCATTGGACTTCATGTATCCCAGATCAGCAAAATACTTGTCAATTCTGCTGTACCAACTTCGGGGGGCTTGCTTTAAGCCGTAGAGACTTTTCTTGAGATGGCAAACTTTGTTCTCTTTTCCTGGTTCAACATAACCGGCTGGTTGTTGCATGTAGACATCCTCGTCTAGATAACCATTGAGAAATGCATTCTTGACATCGAGCTGATACACATTCCATTTACTGAGTGTCGCTAGTGATATCAAGAACCGTATGGAATCCATCTTTGCTACGGGAGCATAAGTCTCATTATAATCTTGGCCATATTGTTGTGCAAATCCTTTTGCAACTAATCTGGCTTTGTATCTCTGAATACTGCCATCTGGATTGTACTTGACTTTGTATACCCATTTGTTGGCTATGGCCTTCTTTCCTGGTGGAAGGTCGCATAATACCCAAGTGTTATTTTTATACAAAGCATCCATTTCTTCATTCATAGCAGTTTGCCATTCTGGCTTATCTACTGCGTCTTTGAAGTACACTGGCTCTTCTGTAGCCATGATGGTAGTCATAAGAGCATAGTTGGTGGTTTCCACCTGAATTGCTTTGCCTTTCTGAGCATATGTCAATCTGGCTGGTGGTCTGCTTTCCCTAGTAGACCGTCTGAGCTGCTGTGACGCTGATTGGGGTGTTGCTGGCAATTCTTGCTCTTCTTCATCAACCTGTTCTGTAGATGACTGTGAAGTCGATGCTTCTATCTCCTGTGTAGGTGAGGTTTTCCATTCTGATTCCTCATCGAAGATTACATCTCTGGAGATAATGACTTTGCGGTTGATGGGATCATACAATTTGTATGCTTTACTTTCTTCACTGTAGCCAACCATGATGCATTTGCGTGACTTCGCATCCAATTTCCTGAGATGATCATCATGTATGTGGGCATATGCTATGCAACCAAATATGCGGAGATGCCCAATGCGTGGCTTGTGTCCAGTGAATGCTTCATAAGGAGTCATACCTTGTATCGGTTCGGTAGGAAGCCGATTAAGCAAGTAGTTAGCTGTAGCTATTGCTTCTGCCCAATACTGATTCGGAAGATGCTTTTCACTAAGCATTGCTCTAGCACTATCTGCTAAAGTCCCATTCTTCCTTTCAGCTATTGCATTTTGCTGAGGAGTATCTGCACATGTGAATTGTCTTCGAATGCCGTGAGTTTTGCAAAAGTTCATGAATGCTGAAGACATGTATTCACCTCCTCTGTCTGATCTCATGACCTTGATCTTTCTGCCTGTTTGGTTTTCTACCATGGCTTTGAATTCTTGAAATCTGGCAAACACTTCAGATTTCTCTTTCAGAAAGTAGACCCAACAATATCTGCTATAGTCGTCGATGAAGGTCAAGTAATAAAGTGAACCATTGATGCTGCGGGTCTGGGCATAACCCCATACATCTATATGAATCAAATCAAGAATACCTCGTGCACGAGAGGTACTTCTGACAAAGTTGGTTCGCTTTTGTTTGCCGAAGCAGCATGCTTCACAAACCTTTCCAAGAAACTGTAGCTTCGGAATCCCAATTGCCATATTTTGATTCCTTAGATCTAACAAGTACTTGAAGTTGACATGACCATATCTTTTGTGCCATTTTGCGGATAGTGGCATCTGTTGCATTTGAGCTGACATGGCATGCTTATCTGGTACTGTAGCTAGCATCCTGTATAAGCGTCCTTCCTTGACACCTTTTGCTACTAGCTGACCTCTTTTGGATTTGTCTCTGATAGTGCATTCATCACTGTCGAAGATGACTTTGTAGTTGTGTTCCGTCATTTGACCTACTGACAAAAGGTTCTTGCTGAGCTTCGGAACATAGAGCACATCTTTGACTAATCCTTTTGTACCAGTGAAATTGTGCATAGGGATAACACCTGTCCCTTGAACCGGATTCGGTGTATTGTCTGCTGTATAGATGACATTCTTTTGACCTTCTAATGGCTTCATTTCTGTGAACCATTCCTGATGATTTGTCATATGAGATGATGCACCGCTGTCGATGTACCAAGGATCCTGTTCCACTTGGTCGACTTGATAGCTGAAATCCTCTTTGGGATTGAAATCAGTGTCTAGGTGCATTGTATCAATCTGATGCAATTCCTCACTTGCAAGAAACATATTTCCATGTTCATTTGCAAAATGACTGTGACTAGAATGTCCACCACGATAATTTCCTCTTCCTCGGGAATTCCCTCGATTACTGCTAGATTGACCGCCTTGGTCATACTGCTTCTTGCGGCAATCTCTTTCATAGTGTCCAAACTTGTGACAATAGTTGAATTGAATGTTTGACACATTGGTGGATGCATTCCCTCGTCCTTGGAATCTTCCTCTGTTGGAATGATTTCCTCTCTGCTGATTTTGATGTTGCTGAAGATGCTGCTGATGCTGATGCTGATTCTGACTTTGATTTTGTTGATGATGATGACCACTTTTCTGATATGATCTACCTCTGTTTCTGCCTTTGCCTCTGCTTCTGTCTGAAGCTGTGAATGCCTGATCATTAGAATGACCTTTACGTGCTTGAATGGCCTGAGTCCTGAGTTCTTCACCAAGTAGAACTAACTGAAGTTCTTCCAGTGTTGGAATTTGCCGTTGGATGGCAATACTCTGGACTAGATTCTCATATCCTTCTCCTAGTCCATTCAGGATTACTTGAACCATTTCTGCGGGATTCATAGTCTCTCCTGCTACTGCAAGTTGATTGTTGTAGTCTTTGATGCGGAGTACATAAGCATGACCGGTTTCATTGCTATTGCGGAAACTCTGGTTGATCTGGTTTCTCAAGGTGAGAATCCTGGATGTGTTCTTGGACTCGTAGAGAGCTGCGAACATATCCCATGCTTCTTTTGATGTCTTGACTGTGTTGAGCTGTCCTAGCATGACATCTTGCACATTCTGCTTGATCAGGTGATAGGCATACTTGTCTTTCTTATCCCATTCTGCTTGAGCTCGGGCAATGGCAGGATCTGCTACTGGTGCGGAAACTGTTTGTGTAGATGTAGATCCCGTTGCTGGTGCTGTGACAACAGATGGAGTAGAGCTACTGGTGGCTGGATTGGCCAATGGTCTAGGTATGGATCCATCAACATACTCCCATTTGTCCTGAAGCACAAGAATGGTCTCCATTCGATATTTCCATGTACCGTAATTGGAGTTGTCTAACTTAGCAGATGCCTCCAGATTGAGGTTGCTAGTCGACATGGTGCAAACAATGTACTCAAAAAGTGTCCTGGAAAACTCTGTATGAATCAACTGCAAAGACACTGAAGATGCCAAGTGAAATCTCTGTACCGTCGGTGAAGATAGAACTGCAGTATACAAAATCTGATCTGTGTTACAAGGCTTGTGGCAATGATGCCGAGAAAAGCCAAGAGGCTTTACAAGGCTGAAAAAATGATGTGCACAATGCCGTGAGATAGCCAAATAGGCTTTACAATGGTGGCATGTGTGTGTGAAATCAAGTGCTATCTGCCCACTGAATCAATCTGCAATGCCTCTGAACTCTGAAGTCTGCTCACTGAACTGATGAACGTAAGGTTTCAGGTAATGTAATGATGTGAAATCGGATGTGAGCGTATGGACTGACACCGAGTAGGTACTAGTCGGGAATTTCGGGCATGGCTTAGATTGGCAACTTGGGGAATTCAAAGCGTCCCCTCTATGGCGATCTAGTCTACTCTGATCTAGATGTAAACCAACCGTCGATCGATGAAAGAGCAGCAAATAATTCCTTTTCTTTTGTTCTTTTTAAGTGCTGGGTCAGATGCGTCGATGTAGAGGCAAATGTGCGTGAAGGAAGTGGTTTTGTCGACGAGGCTCAAATGTGAGTGTAACTTGCACCGAAATGTGCGCATGATGTAACGAGCGCGTAGAGCACGAAAAATCGAGCGACTTTCCTTTTTGGAGCACCCTCAAATTCTTCCTGGATCAAGAGATATGACTTGATCTAGGTGGAGGGGCAAAAGGAGTGCAAATGGTGCTCAATGATGATGTGTCACTGTGAGTCACATGCAGTGATGATGTGGCACTGTGCTTAGCAAGAGGTGTGCCAGTGAAGCTCTGTGCTGAGGTGGCAGGAGTGTGCACATGCAGTGTGTGCACAGTGTGCCTGGCAAGGGACTGTGCCTGCAGGGGTCAGTGCTGACTGGACTGCTGAGGTGGCACTGATGATGTCAGCAGGGTGACGTGGCAATGCTGACGTGGCACTGATGACATGGCACAAGTGACGTGGCACTGGTGATGTGGCACTGATGACGTGGCACTGATGACGTGGCACAGGTGACGTGGCACTGATGACGTGGCATAGTGACGTGGCACTGATGACGTGGCATAGGTGACGTGGCACTGATGACGTGGCACAGGTGACGTGGCACTGATGACGTGGCACAGGTGACGTGGCAAATGACGTGGCAGTGCTGATGTGGCAGATGATGTGGCAACTGACGTGGCAGATAAGGTCTGCCACGTGTCACAATGTAAACCAAGCTCTCTGACCTAGGATCAATCTAACTGGGATAAACTTACCCTGACCCAGGTTGGAGCTTATCTGCCACGTGTCAGATGGATGTGGTTGCCTGCCGAAATCTTTTAAGATACTCCAGAATCTTTGAAGATTCCGTCGATGGAGTCGTGAGGCTTCATTGCGGATGTTGAGGTCGTGGAGCTGGAGCGCGTCGCTGGCGATGGAGCTCGTCGTGGAGCTGCTGGAGTCGCCCAAGAAGGACTGAGCTACGTGAGCTCGTTGTAGTCGGCTATTTGTCCGTTAGGAGCGCGTCGCTGGCGATGGAGCTCGTCGTGGAGCTGGAGCGCGTCGCTGGCGATGGAGCTCGTCGTTGCTTGAGTAGGAGCCTGGGCTAGAGCCGCGTGAGCTAAGAGTTTGGAGACGAGGGCGCTGTAGTAGAAGATGGCATCACGGCCGTTGCAGGCTTTGTAGAAGGCTATGGCTTTAGCCTTAGTTGGAGCTATGGATGGCGGCCGTGGAGAGCTCTTGTGAGGTCGCTGTAGTAGCTGTATCCCGTTGCACGAGCGCCCGAGACCAAGAGCTTGGGTGGCTGTCTTTTCCAAGGGCTATGCCGATTCGGACTCGTGCTTGAGGGAGCTCTGTGCAATGCTCTCAAGGGAGGAATTAATGAAGATGAAGAGGCTTTGAAGGTCGATGCTGCAGCCGCACCAAATTTTAGATGTACTCGAAAACGCTAAGCGAGGGCGTAGAAGTTGTTAGTGCAGCTGGATAGAGTTGATGGCGTTCAGGGCCGTTGCTGAGGAGAGTGAGTAGAAGCTTCACTACTTCGAAATCAACCTTTCTTTCTCTTTGTCACAGATCTGTCAAATAAGATTCTTTCAAAGCTTATGAAAAATGATCTTTCTCTCACAAAACAAGCTCTGTCTCTCTCAAAGAAGTCTAGGCTCTCAATGAACGGAAGTCTCTCTCTCTCTCAACTCAAGAAACACCAAATAAACTCTCTCAAATGACGGAAATCTCTTTCCGATGGACGGAATTTTCTCTCAACGGAAGAGAATGGAACGCTCAAAATCTCTCGATCTCTCAATCTCTCAATCACTCTCACAAGAAGGATGGCGCCTCAACGGAAGGCAGAACCATGCTCTGATACCATGACAAAATATGAAGAGGGGAGAGGAGAAGAGTGGAGATGAGGAGAGAGGGCACAGCTAGAGAGCACACCACAAATGACTAACTGTACACTAGAATTAGTTGAAAAAATAGAATATATACAAACCCTTTTAGGGTTAGGGTTAGGGGATCTAACCCTTTCCTTTATAGCACTCTATAAGGTTAGTGCTATGCACATATGATCACGTGATGGTGCTATGCACACATGATCACATGATGTTGAGCGTGAACTCTCAACATGAATGTCATTGTATAGGTGATGTTTAGATTTTGAAATAGTAATGAATGATTTGTTAATGTCTTTAGAACTAAAAAGAAGGCATGATGATGACATTTGTGGTCTTACATCCAAATCCATTGATTTGAGATGTATCTTGAAGAATGGGCACAATTTCATCTTTTGCATAGCATTCAATATCATAAATTAATGTAAGTGCCAAATATAGATCATGAAAAAAAGTGGATGGTCACAAAAAGTAAAAGATTTGTTACCTTGTTACGAAAGGGAAATTTAAGCAATACCATATAGCATCAATTCATAGAGACACATAAATCCATGAACAAGAAGAAGAAAATAGACAAGCATCGGGTACAATCTCCCCCCTAGATGTGTGTCTCGCTTCCACAATTGGAGTATTTATTATTATTTTTTTGGGCACAAAAGAGTAGTTATATTAAACTTGAAATACTTTGTACATCATAAAGTTTATCCATGATGTTCAACTAGTCCAATAGAGGACTCACAAACAAAATCATCCTGACAAAAAACTATGTGTAGCAGACAGTTAAAACAAAGAAGCTCTCTAGGTCCTCCGTAAATGCAAGAGGGGACATGAAAGGAAAAGCCGGTAGCCTCTTCATTGTACTTTGCATTCGGTGAAGCAAAAGAAGCAGACTAGTCTAATAGAGGAGTCACAACAAAATCATCCTGACAAAAAACTATATGCAACAGACAGTTAAAACAGAGAAGTTCTTAAGGTCTTCTTGTAGATGCAGGAGGGGATCTGAAAGGAAAAGCCGGTAGCCTCTTCATTGTACTATGCACTCTGTGAAGCTAAAGGAGCAGCAGTAGGAACACCCTATAAAGGATCCAAAGAGATCTCTTGTGCATGTAACTTCCCATCAGAAGTGTGAGAAAGGGACTGAGTGGAAGGACCAGCAGCCACTCTGCTTTGAATATTTGAGTGCCGAACCCCATCATGGGAGGGAGGCTTCTAGTGGAGATATTGGGGCAACTTGTCATGTTCTTCAGCAATGGTACATCTGCTCTTGTGCTCAGGCAGGTCTGCACTCAACTTTGTGTGCTCAAGGTTATAAGCATCTATATGAAATTCTAGCCTTGTTTTTTCCTATCCCACCATACAGCAAACAAGGCATCATTACACATTCAACATCATTAAACTAAAAATTGTTTCTAGAGATCCAGATAAACCATAAAGCATGTGTCCTTATCTGGAACCAAAGCTCATGCTTAGTTTTGAATGCATCCCCTAGCAATATAGCCTTTCAGTTGATTGCTCACCACATACTTTTCCATAAATAAAGTGGATATGTGCTTAAAAGGTATGGTAGGCATTTTAAGTCCTCTACCATTTTAGAAAATCATTTGAGCACTATTACAAAAATGAGGCATATAACTTGCATACAAAACTAGAAGGAATATTTCCCTGAGCTCCTTCACTCCCATTTGTCCACATCTTCATGTGTACTCAAGTAATCAATAACATTAGAAGTCGCAATTGAATGTATCACACATCAATTAATTCTAATGTTATTTTTAATAATCAAACATCAATAAACACATGAACATGGCATCACACCATCGTATGTTCATATAAGCACATGCCACCAATATTAGTATTTACAATGGAATCACCTATGACACTAAATGGCAATATAAAATATACATGTCTAGCCAGGCGTCCCCAACTAAAAAACACACAAAGTATGGTGCGCTTCTACCAATACTTTGCTTACACGTAGTCACTCACTAACTACCAATAATCCTAGCAAGTAGGGTGAAAAATAAATATGCATAACGTGCCTACATGATCACATTGTGCAGTTTCATGTTTTGCAATGTCAATATCCTAATGAATTCTATGTCTATATCTACGTTTTGAATTTGTGACCTCCAAGAGGATCCATTGAAAACTTCTAAAAGGCTGAACAAAAATTCACACGTGGAAAGAATTTGCCATTGGCTATCACTTGCATAAACCTATATCAAAACATTTGGTTGATTATCTCTATGGCATCTAAATGCTTTTTTCATGTTTCTAATAGTTGAATTGAATTGAAGTTAAATACTTAGTGGTTTTCCAAAATTCTTTTGCACATTCATAAAAGAAATGGAATGTATGCACTTTGGCTCTAAATCACCTATGTGATCAAATGAGATTTCCAACTCTATTTATTCAAAATATGATAGAGCTATATTTCCTTAGTTTCTCCATGAATTTTTGCTAAGTCTCATTTGGTGTCTTTTCATAATGTTCTTGTTAATGATTCTCACAATAGAACATATCCTTGCTGATTGGTGGTGGAGACTGTGCTTTGGTGAAGAAGTTGTATTTGATTGATTTGTGTCTATATCATTTTCTTCTAAAGAATACACATTTGATTTACATCTATATCATTTTCTTCTTTACCATTCCAACCTTGTGTACCAAAATCATGAGGATATCCAAAGGCTAAAGACTGATTGCACTACTATCGGTGTTGAAAGATAAGTTTTGATATTTCTTCTACATCTTATGGATTTTCAAGTTTACAATGATTACAATACTTGCTAAAGGTTGAATTTTCAAAATGATCATGAGATGGGGGTTTGTCTAAGTCTTCATATTTCAAAAAATTGATAACTTTATTGAAATATTGCATAGTAGTGTAATGTGCATGAATGAATTGTCCTCATCTAAAGTGGAAGCACTTTTTGAAATAAATCACATTGCTATAATCATGAAGTTGGATGTTTCTTCCAAAAAAATTTACTTGATACAGATTTTGATCCTTTGCATAGGGGTTGATAATATTCTAGAAATTCTTTTGACATATTTTTTTGTTGTGGATCTTAAGGATTGTATTGCAAATGTATTAAGCCACAAATCACTAGTCATGAATCTTTAAGGATCTTTAAGGATTGTACAAATCACTAGTCATTAATTATTACACCTAATCTCACAAATCATCACACCTCTCTAGGCTCATCTTCTCTTCCTACTTCCCTTTTCACATGGAATAGTGTCCAATTCTTTATAAGACTTTGAGCCTGAAACCAAGAGGCTCTTTTGCAGACTCAAAAGACTCTTTTGGTCAGATTATGTGCCATGTTGGTGGTTTTGAGTCTATTAGGAGGACAATACTAAAGTGTGGCACATGAGTAGATCCTCATGCATGTGAACTTAGACAAAATCTCCTTATTTGGGGGACCTCTAGGAAGTCTAGCCCAACACCACAATTTGTCTTTATATCCCAATCATACCTAATTATACGTGTGGTAGATCATCCATGCAGGCACATCCAACTCCACAATCTCTACATAATAATGGTTGGAATGTGGTGGGATTGGCTTGATGAGGACACTTTGCTATCCTATGAGATTCACCACAGCCAAAGATTTGGTGGGTTTTTGGTATATATTTGGTTTGAGTTTCTTCACATAGATTGGATCTACTTTCTTTATTTCTATATTAGATATTCAGTATTTGAACTTAAATTCAGGTTTTAACCCTTTAGGTTGTATATATTGCACTAGAGCTGTTATTAGAGCTATATTTAGGGCTCTTTGATACTATGTGGTGGATTTGAATTTCTCATAGGATAGAGTACTTTTGTTCTCATTAGGATGGGATTCATCTTTGGGACTTGTGGAGCAACAGAGCTTTGCACCACTTTTATACATCAAAATTACTATGTGCTGATTCCTAAGCCCTAGATTGGCTCACTATCATATTATAAAAATGTGTTTTGACATCATGGCCATGCACACTATAAATTAAGCACCACATATTGATACTATTGAGATACTACTCATAGTGTATGCTTAGATAACATATTGATGCTATGCCATGTGGCAAGCTTGAGCTTGATTGCACATGATGTGGCATATAAGATTATGTGACATTGGATGGTAGAGTGGTGATATGGTGGATAACATGACATGGTAATTAGATGCTACATGTCGTCTACTGGTGGCAAATCTGATCTACCATGTTAAGTAGTGGTTGCCTTATCTAATGTATGCATAGCACATGTCAGCATGATACACATGTTGACATGGCACCTTACTTACAACTATGGTGAGGTTAAGCTATGCAAAGAAGGGTATTCATTAACAAAGTGTACATGTAAGGTTCCAAGTTGAGGTTGATTGTTGTATCAATGAGGCTTGAGGCTCAAGGGAGCCTTGTGACAAGGGCTCTTAGGCCTTGCCTTGAGAATGGCAAGGCTTTTAAGAATGAGACAATGAGGAGGAAATGGAGTGGTTATTGATGGGACAAGCTTGGCATGTGAGGGGTGCAACGAGATAGAGACAATGACAAGGGTGGCACATGTGGTTGCAATGCGATTGCTTATTACCCCACAACCACCTCAAATTTTTGAAAGAGGAGATGATTACACACAAAGGCACTGAGGAAATAATAGGAAGCAGCTAAGGGCTATGAGCTTGAGACATTTGCAAATAGAAGGAGGAGTTGCAAAGCCTCCTTGGCTATTGAGTCATGCATGGGCTCAAGGCTCAAAGAGAGTTGTGACACTCTCAAGGCTTCAATGACTTGGACAATGAGGATTGGAGGAAGCCCAAGTTGAAGGTAGCTACTC
This sequence comes from Dipteris shenzhenensis, assembly GCF_047967505.1. Lineage (NCBI taxonomy): Eukaryota > Viridiplantae > Streptophyta > Polypodiopsida > Gleicheniales > Dipteridaceae > Dipteris > Dipteris shenzhenensis. The sequence goes on along the minus strand of NC_141622.1, from coordinate 25,548,990 downwards.
AAGATGGATGGAAGTGGCGTCATCATTTGAATACTAGAGAAGAGGTAGACCTCTTTGGCTACTGCAGTGGCTGTCCAAGCATCATGACAATTGGACCTCCTTGGCTACTTTGTGATGCAAGCATCATGTCGATTGGAGAGGCTTCCTTTTAATGAAACTGAGGTTTGGTCACTATTGAGGTATGGTCGTACATGGTGGAAGACATGAGGTATGACATCGTTGAAGTGGTTGTACATAGGTGGAAGAGATGACATCAACCCTGAACTATGGTTGCACCTAGGTGGAGAACCAAGAAATGACATAGTAAAAGAGATTGTGCAGGATAGTTGATAGTCATTGAAGAGACTGTTATCTAGACTAGGGGTCAAGTCCCCTGACTTGTTGGGGGTAATAATAGAGCCTCATGTGATTGCAAAGGCTATAATGGTTGGCTTTAGATTGCCTATCTGATGGGTTTTGGTCTGCATACAATGTGTGTTTGGTTCTTCTTTCCTTTCAATGCTTACCTATATATACTAATACATTTGTTGTAGTTTCACCAAGATTTAGTTTTTTTCTTATATGTAAAATCATTTATTGGATGTTTTGTTCTTTTTCTTGTAGCATCTTTTTCCAAAAATATTTTATATCATCTATTGATGATGGGTGTCCATCCGTGAGAACATTTTGGCATCTCCTATCAATTTATAAAAGAAGGTTTTGGTTAGAATTGCATTTGTAGAATTACAAGTGTATGTGTTGCGAAACCTTGATGTCTACCCCATCCTTGTACTTACAGTGTATTGGAATGTTTAAAATTTCAAATACATCTTAAGATTAATATTCTAGTTCATGGACTTTTAATCCTTATGTAGCCATTTTGTACATATGTTAGCATATGTGATTTTTATTCTTAATACAAGTATCTAGAATATGCTTCGTTAAACTTTTTGATGTAGAAATTTGTAGAGTCTAATGTTGAAATGGTATATCAAGAATTCTGATATAGAAGTCAGTAATTGATGCTAGAACTCCATCGGGTAGAAGTACATTGCAAAAGTGGATAACATTTCACTACGGTATATACCCTATTCAATTTTTTAATAGTGTCCACCTAATATGTCTCTTATTGGCATATGTCCATGGTATAATGTAATTGCCCCTTGGAGGTGGCAATATGCATATTTTAGAATCTCTTTCATTTAAATGGTTTGCTTAAATTCTTTGTTTATTCTAGACATCGATATAAATTTTTACTCTATAAATTTTAATATTGTTTTAAAACTCTTTGTTTACTTTGGACATTGATAACAAGTAGTTTGACCTGCCTTGCATCATAGACTAATTATTGTTGTTGCTAATGTGGGATGATGGCAGATATCATATATATACTGGTGGTTTTGGTGCAACTTCCTTGATTACATTTTTTCCCAAAAAAAAATTTATATTCACCTTGTGTTGGGTGTCTAGTCTACTTCCACCTAGTGTTCATACGTGCTTTAGGACCCTTTTTCTAAAAAAGAAAATTATATTTACCCTGCGTTAGCTATCTAGTCTACTTCCACCTAGTGTCCATAAGTGGTTTAGGACCCTTTTTCAAACATCTACGTGACAATACCATGTTGTAATAAACACCAAAACCTATTGGTGTCTCTTGAACACTTGCACTTAGACACTTATCATTGCTTTTCAATTGCACCTAGTTTCTAGAAGTGAATTCTAGGACTTGAACACATACACATTTTTTGTGAACACACACACACACACACACACACACACACACACACACACATGCACGCACGCACGCACGAGGATGATGATGATCATGAACTAGAGAAGAATAAGGGTGGCCCCTTCATAAAAAGACAAGGTGAGCTACAAAGCAATGAGAGATTGTTTTGAAAGGAAAGGGGATCCTTTTTTTCCCCCTGTCATTATTGTCCAAGGAAGGGTGAGTATGAACGATGATTGTGTGCTCCTACACTATAGCTCAACCTCAAATTATAGACTTTGATAGAGACTTTAGGGTAGATAGTGACCTACAAATCAACTAGATCTCATTTTATCTTGAAAGAGTAGTGGAATACTGTGGCAGCTACAAGTTCTTAGCTTGACTGAGACTTTGATGATACGTTTTCAACATCATCAAAGGCTAGGTATGTTCTATGGATTCTTGTTGCAAGAGGCAATTGAGAGAGAGAGAGAGAGAGAGAGAGAGACTTTGCTGTCATTATTTAAAATTTAGTGGCATGGGATCGATCACTCATTTTAATCCATGTTTCAAGAGGGGAAGGTGCAAGGGAATTAAGGATCCCTCTCTATAAAGCATGAAAATGTTATTGGGCATTTACTATTGAATCGTTATGCTATTATGTTTTGAAGATTGATTGCATTTGGTGGACAAGCCAATGTATGGTGAGGTGAGGAGCTCGGATGCCTTGCAGAGTTGTTGGGGGGGAGGCTAGAAAAGCTTGTGGAGGTTGATGAGAGTGTCAAATTTGCGAAAAGGAAAGATGAAGTCCCAAACTTCCCCCCCACCTGTCCCGCCCCCTCAACCTTGACTGCCCTTACAATTCTCTCCCTCCCTTGATGCAACACACACACGCACGCACGCATGCACGTGCGCACAAACACACACACGGGCAACTATGCTTGTGGCCTTCAATGACAGGCAGCGGGTGTTCTTCACTGAAAGGCAGGAGGAATCTAACCGGGGGAGTGAGCATTCACCATGATGAAGATGAAGTAGAAAGTTGATGTTCATGGTAAATTGACCATGATGATGATGATGATGGTGACGATGATGATGATTGTTGTTTTCCCCTTTGCTGAGTTTGTGTGTGCGCTAAAAAGCTTTTGAAGCTTTTGAGCTTGTTCTGAGTTTTGCTGCTGCTCCTGGCTATGGCTATGGCTATGGCGATTCCTCCCCCTTCTCCTCCTTTTCCTACTCCAATTCCTTCCTCTTGATCGTTTTCTCCCCTCTCCACACATTGCCTTGCATCTCCCCTCCCCCCTGCAAATTTCTCACCCCTCAGTTTCCACTCCGATCGCTGCCCATTCCCACCCCCTCATTTGGGTCTCTGCCATTTTTGGGCGCGCAATTCTTCCACTCTCCACCTCCCAAGGCAATTGGCCCTGCCTTCGCTCTCGTCTGCGCAGGTTGGAGGATTCCCTCCCGATCGCGTTTCTCGCGCCGGACAGTCTCGATGCGACTGTCGTCCTACTTACGAAATCGCATTACGTGATCGGGCGGCGTAATTCGTGGGAATTTGTAAGTTCATGATAATTGTAGTGTTAAAATTTCCAAACGCAGCAAATTTTAATGACTCTCAGAATCAAATTTAAATTTTGTATAGACGAAAGGCAAATCATTTCAACATCAACTAAGTTCCCTTTACTATGAGAAGGGCCCTTTTTAAGTGACTCATCGCAGCGTATTCCATCGATCGATTTTAGTTTTTTGTAGTCACACGTAAGTCGACTAGTTAATATTGGCGCAGGAACTCTCTCACTTAGCTGTGGAGCTGACATTACTGAGCTACGATGCTATTCAAGTAACTAGCCATGGAATGGCAGGATTGTTGAGTGCTCGTACATGATCCTCGCATATAATAGGGTTGCCTTTAGGAGATCGTAATAAAGGACATTGAATGGGCACCTTGAACAATATACGTGAAGGGCTCTCCTGTTATAAGACAGGTTTCTGTGGGTTGCATCAGTTTCATATATCAAGCATTCCTTAATTATGGTCATGTTGCAAAACTTTCTACAGGATGAAGAGCTGGCTATATTTATGGCTTTGGAGTGACAAAGAGTAGCTGAGATCATCCTGTGAAGCTCCTTTTTTGGGGATTAGTGCTCATTGTCTGAAGGATATCATCATGAGTTAATAAGTGTTTGAGCACCAGCAGGTGCATAAAAGGAAATGGCAGTGAATCCTCGGTTTGAAATTAGCTCTAGCAGTCCAGATGGGGGACCATTTGGATATTCCAACTCGCATCGAAGTCATTTTTCGAGCGGTCCAAATCTTGAAAGGGGATCCAGCTTTCGAGATAGTCATGATGGCCGTTTGGTGATACAAGGAATGGCAGGTGCAAGCTTTCCTGGAAGCGGCAGTTCAGGACATGGGGAGCTTCAACCCCTCTCACAGGTCCTGTCACTGGATCCGGTAAATTCAGGGGAACAAAAATATGCCCGGCAGTTGGAGTTAAGAAGAGCAATCAATGCTGCTGTGGGCCTTTCAGCTGAAGAACAAATGCATGGAACCTTACAGTCAAAGCCTCTCGAACAACAAGCGCCTGAAGAGCTTAAACGGATCAAAGTTAGTCTGTACGAGATTGCAGCGAGGGCTAGGTACATATAAACTAGACTTTTAGGCTGCAGTCCACATTAACTAGCTTTCTAGTCTGGTGATATGGCTTAAAAATAATCAGCAACAAAATGTGTTTTCTGTCATATGCACTGCTTCTCTTTATTTAAGGAGTGATGCTCCTCTTGGTTAAGCTTACGACGAGTTTAAAATCTGTCAGAGAGAGATCTCGGGCATTGTTAGATGCCATGGCAAAGCTCGATAAGTACCGAGCCCCCCCTCAAACTCGAAGGCGAGTTCGTCCCGATGCTTCTGTTCATGATCGGCCAGTCACTTCTTTATCAGTGGAACGACCGGCAATGACTGGAAGTGCATCCCCTATTCATGCAAATGTTGCAGATAGTGGTACACCTAAAGCAGAGGATAAGAACAAGGGTGGTGTCCCTAATAAGCGTGTACGTACATCCATGGTAGATGTGCGGGTAAGACTTCCTACCTTTATTCTTGTTATGTACTAAATTCTCTCTTGCCAAGAGTACAGAAGTTGAGCATTCTCATTTGTAAAGGTGACTTTCTGGCTAGCTGTACTCTTATATGTGTTTCAACATTACCATAGCAGGCTTTATACTGGTTTTCTTTGATTTGTTTTCTGTTGACAATGTATAAATGTAGATGCTTGGTCTTTTATGTGCGTGGAGCATAATTGTATGCTCCCTTCATGGATACCCAAGAGATGTTATGTTTTTGTGGTTGGAAAGCTCATCACAGCTCTCTCCCCATGAAAGCTTATTTTTTCACCTATGCTTGTCATACTCCTGGTTTTGTTTTGGCCATTGGCATGAACAAAAAGGCTTGCTTGTTTTATTGGCTCAGCTTGAGGGACGTGCAAATAGTTCTGGCTTTCAGAGATCATCGGGTTTGGCGGATCGAGACAGGGATTCTTTCAAGTCAGGCAGTTCCCTTGCTGGTTCAATTGATGACAAGGATCGAATGGTTTCTACTAGTAGTGAAGGCTGGGAGAAAACTAAAATGAAAGGTAGAAGGTCTGGAAACAAAGTTGATACTACGATAGCGACTCCAGCCAATGGAACTCTGGAAGTAGAGCGGGAGCACAAGTGGGGATCTCAACACCGAAATAATGCTGATAATCGGTCTAGGCCAAGTGAAGGCCATGGCTTCAGGTGAGTTTATCCAGGTACATATGTTAACAAGTGATTGTTTTGGGAGTTGCTATGAAGTGTTACGTGTTTGTTTCCTTCAGGATTTAGAGATTGTGTGGGAGTAGTCCAACCATGTTTGAAGCTTGGCTTGGATATTAAAAGAGAGGCATAATTTAGAGGCAAATAAGTTGCATATATCAAGAATCCTGCATTAAAAGATAAAGCTGCGGCCAATAGATACCACAAGAGTTCTTGTTAGTTCAAGGCTTTTTAAAGGGATCAAGGGAGAATCCTATGGGAGCAGAATGGCGTTTGGTTTCTTGATCCGGAAGTTCATTGAGGATTTGGGAGGATTACTTTCCATACTATTACATCATGATCTCTAAATTTTACTACACAGGATTGCGAAATGACTGATCGCTCGGTGAATTACTTGATGAAATGATTGAAACGTGGCATATTTGTCTGTCAAAAATAAAACTTTATATGCGTAACTTTATCCTATCCATGGATAGTGATGGCATGAGTTGGGCATTCACACTCGTCTAGTCTGGTGCCATGCTTGCATGCAGGTAATGGCTTGACACGTCGGACATAGACTAACAAGACTGCAAAACTTGTGTTTGAGTTTGGGATCTAAGTTGGACTTCCCTTGGACATTCAGCTTTTTAGCTTGCACCCACACCCTCACATACACAGACAGACACAGTGGGCAGGCACGATATAAACATGTGCATATATGCAAATGCATTTCTGTTTTGGTGCGTAGTGCATCTGCACTGCTTAGTCACAAGTTTGCAGACATTCAACTCAACAGCAGAACGATGGTGATGGGAGACATGCCTTGGCATCGGACCATTTTGGTGTGCTATGTGGCTATAATATGTTGCTTTGATTGCTTTGTGATGTGCCTGGGAAGATACTTTAAGTGGTAAATAATCAGCTTAAGGTGCAATAGTGCGATTCTAGGGTTTAGGCATCCACAAGACGTTTCTAGGCAAAAATATTTCATCAAAACAGCAAACAAGGGGATCAAACATCAAACACCCTATTGTTTTGCAATGTGCATATCTTGCAATGTTTTCTACTTAAATGATGCACATTGCACAGCTTGACATGACTATGTAAACACTAAGATTGAAGTTTCAACACACAATTATAAACTCCGGAGTGCTGACAGAAACTCAGTACGAAGACTTTGTATAAATGGATGCTCAAGTATGTGTGGGTGTGTGGATTTGTATGTGTGAGCATATTTTTATACTATGGTCTACACCCACTATTGGGCGCTGATGATGTCAGTGGGGATGTCATAGTAGCTAGTCCCTGCTATGTGTGATGGAGTTTATGGTTTTCAATCTTATGAGTGACTATCGTGAGATTGAAACTGCACTATGTTTTGTTTTTAGAGGATGAGTTTGGGAATGTTCATGGATTCATCTAGGTATATGGTTCTGCCGTATTAGTGGACATGCAAATTTCACCTTGTGAAGTTTTCGTCCAAGTTGGGGCCTGCTGGTATTGCGTTAATTCTTTCTATTTTAAATGGTGCGTTGCCCTATTAGCTAGATTTCGATGCTTGTTTGGGAGAGACTAAAATGAAATCGTTTATACTTCACAAGCAGTTGTAGCTTGAATGAAGAGATTTTAGACTACTTTTTGATTAGCCTTCTCCTTTAGTGCCAGCCTTTGTCATGGTTGAGTCTGTCCTTCACCTCCGGAGTGCCGACAGAAACTCAGTACAAAGACTTTGTATAAATGGATGCTCAAGTATGTGTGAGAGCATATTTTTATACTATGGTCTACACCCACTGTTGGGTGCTGATGACATCAGTGGAGATGTCATAGTAGCTAGTCCCTACTATGCGTGATGGAGTTCATGGTTTTCAATCTTATGAGTGACTATCGTGAGATTGAAACTGCACTGTATTTTGTTTTTAGAGGATGAGTTTGGGAATGTTCCTGGATTCATCTAGGTGTACACAATTATCAACATTTACGAAAATTCACTTTATATGAAACGTTTTTCAAAAGTTGGCTCCTGGAGGGACAAAACCTTTTTAAAAGAAGGCTTTTTAGATTGCTATCCAGAAATGTTTCTGGTGATATTGGGTGCAGTGGATCTTATCACAAACTGTACACTACAGAGCAAGCTAAGAGCATTGGGATTTAGCTTGATGTTGTGAAAGCTCACTTTTTTTAGCAATCTTACGAAAGGTCAAATAAGTAGCTAAATACCACTAAAAATTTTAGGACTCTTTATTAGTACTGATAGTGTTCGAAGTAGCATGAAGCGTTTTGCAGGGATCTATTGAGCCTTAAGGCTGTTCATGTAGCAGAGGCAAATATTTGACTTTCCTTTTGCTTTTCCAAAGATGGTCCTAACACTAGTCTTGGCCCAAGCTTGATTGCATCTGTGGCTTTTAAGGGTATGGAAAAGTCCATATCAATGAAACACGTGATTTACATGTATATTTAATTCTACCAAGAATTTGATTACAGTCTAGGGAAGTTTTGACAAAAATGGTAGCTTTGAGACAATCATATATAAACGACGACCCTAAAGTAGAAGGGTCTGCCAATTTTGTATTGTTTGGAAATGCACTCTCTGCATTGTTTTGAAATGCACTCTCTGCTTTCTCATGTAAGAAATTTTATTGGTTAGCTTAAAGACATTATGAGTCTTTCGAAATATCTGTGTTTCAAAAGAAAACCGAAAAAAGGGAGTAGTATTTTTCCCAAGTTATGCTTGAGGACATAAATGTTTGGTAAGTTCTACATAGAATAAATATTAAAATCTATGAATATAGTTAATGATGATCCCAATTCTTTCCAATGATACTCATATACTATATCATAATAGGTCTCTATTCAAGCAGGTTTAACTGACGAAAAGCTGGGTATTTCATTTTTCTTTACATTTGTGTTCATTCAATTTGTAACATTGTGCATTCGTTACGACACCGCTTTAAATAGTAGAACTTAAGGAACATTGCATCTTTCTCGTCCGCCAACCTTTCTTTATTTTCTTCTACCTATCTGCTCACGTCTCTACTTCTAGAGAAACATTAAACCATGCCTACATCTGTGTTCATTCGATTTGAAACATTAGCCTTACCTAGAAGTGCTACCCTTCATTATGACCAAGTCTGCTCTTCCTTCTCTATCCTTAAAAGATCCTTGTATCATTACATGCTAGTGTGCATTGGGATATGCATGTGTGAGTGTATGTTCATCGTTATTGCTTTTGAAAAACTCTATGGAGATGCCAATAGCTAGTCTATGCTGTCCATCATGGACTTAATGGCTTGGAACCTTGTGGAGGAGTTGAGCCTTTGGTTTTGGTGCTCTCAGAATTTATGCACGAGTATAGGCATTAGTTTTTGCAGGCTTGCTTAGGAGGATGATAATTTGTTTGCTTGAAATATGTGGATTATGCAGAGAGATATCTATCAAATCAGTTGATTATGCTGACATTTACCTTACATGTATATTTTCAAATCTGAGTGTTCATCTATCATGCACACACTCACATGGAAGCATACAGATTGCGGCACAAGGAGAACAAGTGCAAAGTACAAAACATGAGCCATGCTTATGTTGCATAGTGGATCAACATGCATGGCCACCCACCTTTGTGGTGTGCCCCCCCTTTTTGACTGAATCTTAGGAGAGCTGAGTTGGTTTGGTAAGATGGAAAGTAGAATCTTATCTTACAAAAGGATGTTTGCATCCCTGCATGAAATGCTACAGATTCTCGAATAATTTGTGGAAGGGTTGGAAGCTTAGTGCTTGGTTAGACGCCATGAAATTTAGTACAGGGTTAGACTTTATGAAATTTCGCCTTTCGTCTTTACTTAACATTGTTTGGGCACGATTTTCAGTTGAAAAACTTTCTGTGATGTCTTTGAAAAAAATGCATGCTTTATACCCACCCCTGTAACTGCCCATGTACATATACTTTGTGACATCATATGCAAGTTACAAAGCAACCATCTGCTTGATGAGGTACATTCAATGAATTATCATGTTTTGTTGCTGTGTCTGCAGGTCTGGCCCAGTGCATGGCATTGTATCTATGCATAAAGTAGAAAGTGGACAGCAAAATGGGGTGGCAATACGCTCTGTAAATAGGAGCGGGTCTGATGGCTCAGCTTCCCTAGGAGAGAAGGGGGATCGGTTTGTTCTCATCGAGAAGGAGAGGCCGCTCCCTAAAAATAGTGCTAAGTAAGTTAGCCTTTTTAGTCCTGGCTAATAGTACTGGTTTTGCGTGTGTGTGTGCATGCATGCAATGCATGCTTAAGTGTATACAGCAATGGGTGTTGCCATTGTTGGGAGTTGGAGATGTCGTTATGGCTAGTCTGATACATGCATGATTGAGTTTTGAACTGTGTGAATGATGTATGAATGCCAAAGCATCACCTTTTGACTTAGGATAATGGGTTTGGACATGACATGTTTGTAGGGGGCCAGTAATAACGACAGTTTATAAATAGCCGAGACTATCGAAATTGCCAAATTTAACAATTGTCAGGACATTTTGCAGGCCATCACATAGGGAAGAAGGTCCTCTGCCGATTCCTTCAACAGTCACCAAGGCAAAGGCTGCACGAGGTCCTCGATCTAGTACTGCTGTTTCAGTGAATACGTCTTTGCATGCTGGACGACCTCCTCCATCTGTTGATGTGTGGGACCGGGCACCAAGCAGACCTCAACTTCCTGTTGCCCCTTCCAATCGCAAGCGAGCTGCACCATCAAGGTCAACATCTCCTCCCGTAAAACAATGGGTGGGGCAAAGGCCTCAAAAGATGGCTCGTATAGCAAGGAGAGTGCCACCTGTTGCTCCTACAGCTAGTAAAAACGGATTAGTCAATGTGGGAGAAGGTAACTCTGCCCGTGATGGCACTGGCACCATGGGATCAAGAAACAGCCCTAGTATACCAGCCGCTGCAGGATTTGCCAGAAGAGTTGCTGCCAATGCCACACTATCCCAAAACAAATCTAAGGCTGAAAGGGTTACCCCCTCTCCAGGGCTATCTGAAAGTGATGACTCAGAAGGTGGTGAAATTAAAATCAAGGAGAAAGGAAAAAAGCATGGGGATTCTGAGCTCAGGTTTGCAGCTGTCAGCCAGAAAATGGGGTCTCTGGTTCTGCCAGGGAAAAAGTCTCGTTTAGGATCCAAGGAAGAGGGTGGTGATGGTGTGCGGAGACGCAGTGGGGGATTGCTGGCAGTGAGAGAAAGTTCAATTGTACCTCAGGTTGAGAAGATGGATGTTTCTCCCAATGCAAAGAAGTTACGAAGTGCAAGGCCTGGATTGGAGAAGATGGAGAAGCTTGAGAAATCTGTGGACATGTAAGTCAGGATAAATATCTTCTCTACTTGATAAAGAATGTTCATGAAGTTTTGGGTTGTTTGTTCATGGATTGGATTATTTGATACCAATCGAAACTTTTTTATACTAAAGGAAGAGAAATACAAATTTTCTTGCTAATTTCTCTCTAGTGCTGTGAGGGGGATCGAATATTTATTAAACTCTTTATCTGCTAGCTCTTTTTTATGTTTAAAAATTGAAGGTTTATTCAGGGGTGCGGCTTTGTCTCTAGATTAAGGGCAGTTTTACGAGCTTCACTCTTTTTGCAATTACTTAGAGAACATTTGGTCAGTTAGTTAATGGTTTGGAATGGGAAAGGTCTTCTGGGATGGATTGATTGGAGGTGCGAACTTGCTTACTATGCGATGACATTTGTTTGCAATAGATACTCCAAGTGACGGTTCATTTTTGCAGTAAGCCAGGACGGCCTCCTATGAAGAAGGGGACCGGGGATCGCAAGCCCTTAACAAGGCCACGCCGACCTACGGCCAGTGGTACTGGAGATATGTCAGGTATCAAGGAGAATTCTTTATGGATTTCTGTCAGTTAATCTATATTATATTTCTTGCTGCATACATTCTACATGTTTTTTAAAGAGATTCTGACCTAAACTGTGTATCTAAGGCTCAGTTTTTAGGATTTTCAAAGGTTAAGCTAGAGGTTAATATCTTCAAGAGTTTCTGCTGACTACATGACAGGCGAGTCAGATGACGATCGTGAGGACTTGGTAGCCTCGGTCCAGGCTGCAGTAAATGCTAGTGGTGAGCTTTCTTTTGTGATGAGATGTGGATGGCAGCTTATTCTTAGGTTCTAACGAGAACATAGCATTGCTTGCTTTATTAAGTAGTTTATCTTTTTTAGGGTTTAGTTTAGTTTTCTGCTGTCTCCTAAAAGTCTCTCTCTCTCTCTCTCTCTCTCTCGTATGCGTGCGTATACATGTGCACGTGTCCACACTCCCCCCTGACCCCATGCACTCACACTCTTTTATTCTTTTGGTTTAATCTTTGTACAAAGATTTACATTATGTTTGGTGTCTTATGAAGGTAGATTTATTTTGATGTATACATAAAACCCAGTACCTTGGATGCCTTTTTGATTAGGAGGAAAGACTATGTGAAATTGAAACACTTTCTTTTTTGATGTGCTTTTGAATGTCTAGCAGTATTTTTTCATACAAAGAGGGAATGGCAGGATTGGTTTATGCGTTTTGTCAAGTTTCTGATGTTTGCACCGATAAAGAGATGGTGTTGGACATAATTGTTTCCATGCTCTTGCTGTTTGCCCTGCAGTTGCAGCCTGTCTCAATGATTTCTGGAAACAAACGGAGGCTTTTTTTGCATATTTGACACCTGATGAACATGAGAACTTGAGGAAACAAGTGAGCACACTTCCAAAGTTTTTTCCTTGTTTCTCTCTTCTACTTCTGCTGGCCAAATCGCTGGTATACTCTTAGTGATGCTCTGATGTTTGTTTCTCTATAATTATACAAGTTTTTGGTCTGTTGTGAAGGTGAGGGATTTGGAAGAGGCAGAGAGAGCATTTCAGACTGATGCCACGCTGGCCACCCCTCCAGAATCTCCGGGTATGACTATTCCTGGTAAGGGATTATACTGGGCGAATGGAAACTTGGAAGTTAATGGAGGCATGGTTTCTAAGCTTTTTAACAGCTTGAAAGATGAACAAGTTGCTAGTATGGATGGGACAAAGGGGTTAAGTGAAGGCTGGTCTGACAAAGAGCTGCCTCTTTCTCAAAGACTTTTAGCAGCTCTTATTATTGAGAGTGATTCAGATGATGGCAGCAGGGATGATGAGCTGCTAGTGCATGCAAGAGATGGATCTTCTCATGATTTGAGTGACAATGAAATGGTGGAGGAGGAGCAGGAATCAGAATCAGATGGAGATGCTAGACAACGGAACAGTAAAATATCGAATGGGTGTGCAAAAAGTGTGCTGTATGGTGAAGCTAATGGACGTAGACATCAGGATTCAATGGGCGTTTTGCATAAATCCAACCAATCGGAGGAAGATGATATTTTCCATTTAGAAACGGATGTTGGGAATTTTACAGTCAAGGCTGAAACAAGGAAAGAGGATGACAGATATGTTCTCTCTGGGTTCAAGGGCAAAGATCAGACTTCTGGTTCAGTTTATGGGCTGAGTGGCTGGGATGTTTGCTACCAAAGCCTGAAGCTGGATGACAGGATTGTACTGGAGCTTCAAAGTGTTGGATTATATCCAGACTCAGTGTGTTCTCTCTCTCTCTCTCTCTCTCTCTCTCTCTCTAAGTGTTTCGCCTAATCTGCATGCTTGTATAAATGAATGCATACTTTTTGGGTGCATTCATGCAAATTTCTCAATTTCTGCAAAGAAGCTCTGTCTTTGTACTTATTTAACCCAGACTTGTGTACCTATGCATGTACAGCATATATTTTAAATATATAGGTTTGAAACTAAACATGACACTTAACCATGCACACGTTTGCTATCTCTTGTAGCATAAATTGTATGAGATTATTATTATCATGGGGCTATACACTCTGAAAATACTGATATTTAACTACTGAAATTGTTGCTTGAAGGAATGTGAATAAGAAGCATGTCTGTCTGTCAAATGATGAGGTTGGATGACCTTAGTCCACCGAACAGAAAGAGTTCTGTCAAACTTTAAGCTTATACCAGATTTTTTGAATATAGAAAATATTGAGCAAATACCCTTTCCAGCTAAACAATGATTGTGGCACAGAGCTATCTTATGTGTCTGCAGCATGCATAGTTTAGATTGCCATGTGAGGATAATTATTGGCTAGAACTCATCAAAGCAACTGTTGTGTAGCAGGTGGATCTAACTGCAAGGGAAGATGAGGAGATTCGTGAGGAACTAAAGAGATGTCATGTAGAACTGAAAGAGCAGGTTTTGATCGTCTTTTGACTCTATCATAGTGTTTCATTCAAAGCATCGGGCTTTTGGAGAGAATTTTGTGAAGGATTCTGCAGGTTGAGAGTTGGGATGAAATAGGCTTTAAGTTGTTTTGATTGAGCTTTTTAATTTTCCAGGTTCTTTGTTGAAATTGGTGGTTTTTTGGTTGGCCTTGCAGATACATTCAAATAAAGAGAGACTTACAACTCTGGAAAGAGCAGTTTCAAATAGGAGGCCAACAGAAGAAAGGTGTGTATTATTATTCCTTTTCTTTTTTTCCGGCCAGACAGTTATGGATTAATTACCAAAGATATAATGGTTGAATAGCAAGCAATTTATGATATGGCTGATGCAGATCTGTGATGGTAGTAGCTGGGTTTTTGAAATTTTGCTGTCCACTAACTTAATTTAGAATAAGGTGTACATCAAAGAGTTACTTTCAATGTTATATATTTGCACATGAGTTTTGTTAAGGGGTTGGAATGCTTTCATTGCCTTACTGAGACCATTAAGCTGGATTAGTTTGCATAGATTGTGATTCATGAGGTATTTCATAGCAAGTTCGGAAGGAACTTTACAATGCACGGGTCCACTTACTGCATGGGTGGGTATGAACAATGTGAAAACAAAAGCTTTGTTTGATGATGTCTGATGTATCATGTGCAGGGAGCGCGAACAACTTGCAATGCTAAGGCTTGTGGAGATTGCATGCAATAGACGAGTGGTATATACCTTGCCTCCTTGTATTGATATAGTTTGCGTGTGTAGGTTTTACTTTTGTGGTTGACAGTATCTGCCCTAGGTTGAAGATCCCTCACTAGATGATTGGTTTTTTGTTTCCTGTGGATTTGAGGAATGAACTATCCAGACATTCTACACATTCAGTAATGTGAAGTGCTCTAGGATTTCCATATAGGAAGCAAAACACCAACTTATACTTATCGATCAGAACAGAGTAGGTGGTGACTGGAAGTGTTCACATAAAGCTCTAGATGTTTTCACTGCTTTATGTCTGAGCAATATCACATCTTTTGAGGTTCTTCTATTCTACTACATTTGAGAGAGAGAGAGAGAGAGAGAGAGAGAGAAGATATGCTATGATTGTATTAAAGTCCTCTTGAAACCCTCGGGATCTATGGGACTGATGACCACTATTAAACTAAATACTGGTCAATTACAACCGTTGAAATAAAATTCTCACAAACCTTTCTACATTGTGAGTATTTGCTGGGCTATTTTTTGTGCGAGTTCAAGTACTTTGCTGTGATGTTCCAAGATTTCTTTTAGGTAGCTTCCAAACTTGTGGCCTGGCTGTTCCAATAGATTTTCAGAGTAAGTCTTCCAAAGATTGAATGTCTATGAGACTGAATAACACCACATATAAAAAAAGCTTAGGGGTGGAGCCACTAAAGTGGGCATCCACTAAGACAGTCTCTATGCCACTGGACCTCGAGAAGGAAGATGGCCATGCACCAGTGATTGGAATGGGTTAGGAAATCTAAGAGTGGTGCAAATTCGTTCCTGAATAAACAGTAGTGCCATCCACACATCTCAGTACACAGGCCATCTGAATGTGAAGTTCTCCTCTGACTCAACCTCCTGCATCCTATAAGCAAGCAGCAGTTCTAATATTTGATCAGTCCCTTCTGGCTTGGAGCCTCTACAACTGTAAGTTCTTCATGACAGGGATGCTCTCCAGCATAGCATATTTGTAACAATTGTAATACAGGTAATAGTAGAGATATACAACTTTGCGGGTCATATGCAGATGCCACTCCTGGGTTGAGATGCTGAGTTAGCACTCGAAGTCCAACCAGAGAGGTACCGGCTGTACGCAGCAGCTCCCATGCTGAGTTGCTGAACAGCGCTCCCCAGTTGAGGATTTGGATGTATCCTATTAGCTACAAGGACTGTAGTCTGTCAGGATGTAAAGACTTGTAGAGATACAATGTAGACGCACTGTGTGCGGCAAACCTTAACAGCTTCAGTTCGACTTTCTGTCCCAGAAGTGGCCAAGTGAGGATGGCTTCACACTGTCCTTCAGGTGCTTTTGGGAGTGCATTCATTCTCCCTACAGTCGGCGTTCTAGGAAATCTTCAACTCCGGATTGCCCCGGGCCCCAGTTGCTTAGTCGGGACTGGATTTGTTTGATCACGAAAGGGGGAGACTGTTAGATCATGGTTGTTAAGACATTCATGTCTTATGATAAGACACTTAAGACACGTGTCTTACCTTAAGACTCCTTTAGACACTCTTGTTTTTTTTTTTAGCGGGTGGGGTGTAACAACAAACATCGAGTTTGACTTAACCATGCTATCATTGATGGGGACTTCGGATCCAGCAGTGGCAGTGACCTCATAGGTTCGGATTAGGATGAATCTTGAGAGTCGAAAGTTTCCTTTCAATTATATGTACCAAGATGCATATTTCATTCATGTCACATGTGATTGATAGATTGTTGCCATGATATTTATGTGTATTGTAGCCTTCTAGGCTCTTGTTAAGTTGTTTATCTAGATATTTGAATATCAAGATTCTATTGTCAGTTTAAATCTTTAAAGTTGAGTTGTGACTTGCAAGCTCTTGAGTCGTGACTCTTAACTTTAACTTTTAAGTCTTGAGTACATTGTACAAGTGCATTGTTACTTCTTGCATTGTTTAAGTGTAGCTTATTATATTCGTAGAATCTAGCAGCTAGCTATGCTAGCAAGTTGTACACTTGTATACTTATACATATATTAATTAAATGTTTATTATTACAATGACGTGTATTATCTTTAAGACACTTTAGACACTCGTGTCTGAAGCGTGTCTGAAGAGTCATGTCTTAACGTGTCTTACAACCATGTGTTAGATATTCGTCAGTGGCGCCCGATCGCTAGTCTGTACACAGATCTAGCTAAGGTCTTGAGTTTGCGGTTGTGTCCCCATCTCTTTGACATTTATCCATGATACTTAGACAAGTTTTGTCCAAGAACGCAACATCATGGACAACATCTTCACCTTTTGGGAGGCAGTGGATTGGGCCTGGGGGGAGTCTCAAATTTATAGTGATCAGTCATATGGAATTGCTTGAATATTCAAGAAGTAACCTGCTCCTACACACATAAATACACGAGCCATAATATGCATGGATCTCAAGAATGAAAATCTGTGCATGCTCACTAGCTACTATAGTAACTTGAACTTGAAAGAGAGCTTTTCTCATACAGCTAGTCACCTGATGTACCCACAGAGTGATCGGCTGTGCTGAGTGTGTACACATTTTCAGGGACTTCTAGAGCAAAAATGAAATGTAGTGCGTAGCCAAGGTGCCGTTGGAAGCTCCTGGTTTTCGATTTGTTGCTTCAAAGTTTAGCCATTGCTGTTTCTACTTTAGCCAGCAGCCTTCTAGCTCAGTCCACACCAAAATAGTAATTGTGTATGCCTATTTTTTAGTGTATTACCATGAACAACAAGGAAAAGGTGAAGGCTTTCAAAAGAAATCCAGAAGCTTCATGACCTAAATGGGAAGAGGTAGTGTACTGTGGGTGTAGGCCACTTTCTGCTTGTACATCAGCAAGTTTTACAACTGCAAAAGGAGAAGTTGGAGCTC
The DNA here is from genome assembly GCF_047967505.1 of Dipteris shenzhenensis. Classification (NCBI taxonomy): domain Eukaryota; kingdom Viridiplantae; phylum Streptophyta; class Polypodiopsida; order Gleicheniales; family Dipteridaceae; genus Dipteris; species Dipteris shenzhenensis. The sequence goes on along the minus strand of NC_141622.1, from coordinate 25,531,658 downwards.
AAAGCTGAGATATGCAAATTCAAAAGTGCCTTGAAAATGCAGAGTCATAGGCTAGAAAAGAGAGTAGTCCATAGGTCACCTTGGGAACACTTCAAAAGACAGTGGACAGTCTTGTCTCCTCAAGAATGAAAGAAGTTGTATCCATGATCAAACTGAAGGTTTTGACAGTAAAAAGTAGAAGTGAACAAGGATCTTAAGGACCAAAAGCAACAAGGTTCAATATTTTGAACATCAGGGTGGGAGGACTACTTTGATGGTTGGTATAAGGCGGAAGATTAATGGGAAGACACATTAGCAGATGTGGCAAGGGACTTTGACTATCACCGGGGATATGCAGGCCTTAAGCTTCATTTAAAGTAGAGGTCCTCAAGTCTGTATCACCTTCAAAATGACTGAAGCTGGGATTCAACTACTCTGCCAGACAAGGCAACTTAAGAGCTCAAAATTATGGACAGCCAAGGACTTCTCCTGAGCACTGTTGAAATGGAAAGCATTAGAATTGGAGAAGGTGGAAGAAGCTAGGACAGCCAGGAAATGGGCGATAAACAGAAAGGCAAGGCTCTCATGCGAGAGTTCACAAGGGTAAGAAAACTCTGAAATTCGTCAGCCTAATTGTTGTGATATTCTCGGAAAACAAATCATTTCTTGCTTTCTCGTCCAAAACCCTTCCGGTTCATTGTCCTCACTCTTTTAGTGAGACTTTAACACATACGAAAGCAGCCATGCCTAGCATTGAATGGACGGTTGAAGATGATGAGGATGCTAGAGCAACTAGTATCCAGCATTCTAGAGGACATACTACCATTACACTTAACTCACGAGATTTACGGATCAAGCTTCTTTGACGATCTTACAAGCTGAAAGTGCATGCACTTGGTGATAAACATGATATGATGTAATATGCTTCTGTCGTATTAGTAGACATGAAAATTTCACCTTGTGAAGTTTTCGTCCAAGTTGCGGCTTGCTGGTATTGTGATAATTCTTTCTATCTTAACTGGTGCATTGCCCTATCCGCTAGATTTAGATGGTCGTTTGGGAGATACTAAAATGAAATCGTTTAGACTTCACAAGCAGTTGTAGCTTGAATGAAGAGATTTTGGACTACTTTTTTATTAGCTTTCTCCTTTAGTGCTAGCCTTCGTCATGGTTGAGTCTGCCCTTCACCTCCGGAGTGCCGACAGAAACTCAGTACGAAGACTTTGTATAAATAAATGCTCAAGTATGTGTGGGTGTGTGGATTTGTATGTGTAAGAGCATATTTTTATACTATGGTCTACACCCACTGTTGGGTGCTGATGACGTCAGTGGGGATGTCATAGTAGCTAGTGCCTGCTATGCGTGATGGAGTTTATGGTTTTCAATCTTATGAGTGACTATCATGAGATTGAAATTGCACTATGTTGTGTTTTTAGAGGATGAGTTTGGGAATGTTCCTGGATTCATCTAGGTATATGCTTCTGCCGTATGAGCGGACATGCAAGTTTCACCTTGTGAAGTTTTCGTCCAAGTTGTGGCCTACTGGTATTGCGATAATTCTTTCTATCTTAAGTGGTGTGTTGCTCTATCAGCTAGATTTAGATGCTCGTTTGGGAGAGACTAAAATGAAATTGTTTAGACTTCAGCTTGGAAGAGATTTTGGACTACTTTTTGATAAGCCTTCTCGTTTAGTGCTAGCCTTTGTCATGGCTGAGTCTTCCCTTCACCTCCGGAGTGCCGACAGAAATTCAACACGAAGACTTTGTATAAATGGATGCTCAAGTATGTGTAGGTGTGTGGATTTGTATGTGTGAGAGCATATTTTTATACTATGTTCTACACCCACTGCTGTGCGCTGATGACGTCAGTGGGGATATCATAGTAGCTAGTCATTGCTATGGGTGATGGAGTTTATGGTTTTCAATCTTATGAGTGACAATCATGAGATTGAAATTGCACTATGTTGTGTTTTTAGAGGATGAGTTTGGGAATGTTCCTAGATTCATCTAGGTATATGGTATAATGTAATTTCAACCATTAAAACATATCCAATGGCCAAGATATGGATATCCCAGGAACTCACATGAGCTCAATTGAACCAGAAGGTAACGGAATTAGCCAACGTCAAGGCTTCTCGGAAGGATGGAAAATGGGCAGTATACTGTGAGGGCGTAGCACTCATCAAGGAGTTGAATCCAAATTAAAAAACGTTCAGTCTTAAACTGATGTATGGCCAATTATGTTTGTGGATTTTCAGACTTGGAATATCTCCACGAATTTAGCTCTAATAATTATCAAACATGCATGGATCACGGGAACTAGAATACACTAATGCATGGATCATGAGAACTAAAATACACTCATGCTCACTGCCTAATGAGAAGCATAATTTAAACTTGAATAGAGGCTAGGCCATTTTATCATAAAGCCAGAAAATGGTTCATACTCTCATGGAAACGTATTTCAGAGCTCTTGAAAAAACCAAACGTATCGGATTGTGAAACGTTTCAGTGAAACTCCAAAACTGCAGGTGTGTCATTCTATTATATTCTAAACACGCTTATTATTTCACATAAAATAAGGACCTAATTTGCCATTTCAGTGCAGTTTTTTTAAAGGAAATCCTGAAACGTTTCGTTTAAATATCGAAAACTATTTCACCGAAACATTTCATTGTCTCTGCGCATTGGTTGTTCTAGTTCAATCTTCTCAGCATTGCTCGATAGAAGAGTGTTTAAGTGGAGACTTGAAAGTCGCCTAGTGTGATTTTCCATGTTTATTTGGTTTTTTATAGTCTGTTTTTTTTGTCATACTTTTCTTTCCCTCTTTGCTACCTTTGGTTTTGTTTGCAAGAGTCTCTCTCAAAATGTCCTTGCTCTCATGTAAGTCCTGCTCCTACTAAACTGAAGGTAGAGTGCCCATGAGCATTCATGCTCTCTTTACTAGAAAAACTGCTGCAAATAGACAATACTGGTGAGCATGTCCTACATGGAGACCTCAGGGCTGTAGAGGATTGCGATCTTACAAGATACAAAGGTCTCAACATCGAATTGAGGAACAGAGATGATTTCAACTGCTGCTCATAGGGCCACTCTCTCACTCTCCTAAAGGCTCAAGTAGAGAATGACGAATGAGGGATTACTGGGAGCTTTATATAGGCCTCCCCTTCACCATGGCAGCCAAATTGGTGGCTGGTTAGGGTTGACCAAAAAAACAGGGAAAAGTAAATGCCAGGGGGTTTTTAAGCTCAAAAGTTGACTCTACGATTTTGGACAGGATGTGTCATTTTTTGAGGATGTGACCCTCAACTGTGTCAATGCCAGGTGGGTGCCTTGGTGAATGCAAGTCTAACCTATGGCTTCCATCCTCTAGTATCCTCATGAATGAGCCTATGTTACATGATGATGGTCTAGTTATGCCACTGCATTCATATGGTAGAGGATGCATCTATGTTGACAAATGAAGGAATACCACCAAGTATGAGAAAGAAAGAAAGTTTATTAACGTGTATGAAAAAGACTGAAGGGTCTATGAGATTGAAAACAAACAAGATACAATGAAATCTAAGGGGCGGGGCCACTAACCGGCAAATGCCGATCAACTATCCATCCTAGTGATGAGACCTGTGTAACTGTCTATGGGACTAATGCCACCGATTGGCTGAGGCTAGACAAGATGAGCTCGTCTGTTAGTGGATCTGGATTTGGTGAGGGCTGGCGCTGTCGAGGAAGGAAATCAGTAACCAAACACTGCTGGTGCTAGCATGATCAGTCTGTGTGAGTCCCTGTCGTCTGACAATTGCTACCATCACTCCAGTGGTCTATCTCCCCACATCAAATAGTAGAGAGGAGATGTATGTGGTCCTCAAGTGAGAGCCTGCCTGATATCCATTCTGTTGAGTCGTGCACTCTGGATCTCTACTATGTCTCGTCCCTTGCTGCCCCTGGCTTGGGTCACCGGAGAAAAAGTTCGTGATCTTCTTTGGTTGGGCTCTGACGCTGAACTGGTCCTTGGTACTCTCATCGCCCTTTCCCTTTTCCTTGTTCTTGTCTTTCTTGTCTTTGAGCTTCTCTTTTCCCTCGTCCTTTTGGTTATCTCGGGCCATGTGGGAGAGTTCTAGACGGAGGATAAAGTGGAGGGAGGAATGCCCACTTGTTGGGGCTACTAGACTCTACTGTATGGGGCAAGGTTGCATTGGTGGGAGCTGGGAAGAATAGGCGGGCAAGGTGCCAGGGGCAAGATGCAAGGTGGAGAAGCGATAGGCAGTACCAGTGATGAAGAGGTATAGCCGCAATGGAGAGGCGTAGGCATAGGCAGCGATGGAGAAGAAGAGGCAGAGGCAGAGGCAGAGGCAGAGGTAGGGGGGAGCGATGGAGAGGCACAAGCGATGGAGCAGAGGGAGCTGAGGTAGATACACAGGCAGTGATGGAGCAGTCAGCAGCAATGGAGGTGAAGCAGGCTGCTGCGATGGTGGAGCAGGCAGCGTGGAGGTGCACAATGAACATGAACATTGTCACTTGCCTCTCGGAGATGAGCATGAGGTCTGCATCATGACTTAGGAGAAGAGATTCCATTTCTGGATGACTTGCATTTCTATTAATCCCTAAACCAACTCTTCTAATCTTCCATTAAATTCATTTCCTACAAATGGAGTCTTTCATAGATCTCCACTTCAATGCTGCAAAATTCTCCCACTACTGTTGTTGATATGTGCTGCTTCAATTTAGAGATTGATTTGGAGAAGCAACTTTGTTGTGGATCCATTGGGGTTTGCAGCCCTGGTGTGTATGACCCACTTCAGTGAGACATTGGCTTCTGTTCTAGTCAAATCCAGCAGTTAACTTTCCCCAAGAAATCAAAAGTTAGTGAGGCAGAAAGGTCTGCAGTGCAGCATGGACAAGGTCTTAAGTAGCCTCATTATTGGAAAGCTCATGTAAAACGTTCATCTTCTATAAGCAGTTCAATTTTTGTTTCATTTCTCACTCGCTTTTTACCTCTTTCTAGATCCTCAATTCTTAATGTATTAATTGAGCAATGGAATCTTCATTATTTAGTTACTCTCAGAAAAGCCCACATTTAAATGCTTGCAAAGTAGTGTTTGACAGATATATCAAGGATTTATTTTGTCAAGTCAGGTCCATCGAGCAAGAGATACCCCATTATCTAAAAGTGGTTCAAAGACATTGTTTCTCTGGTAGCTGCATAGATTGGCATTCAACCAGTCTTATTATCCGTGGACTCTTGAATGCTCCTTCAAGTATTCCATTTTTAATTTTGATAAGTCTATCTGTTCGAAAAAGTTATGCAACTTGAAGCGTCAATTTAAGAGATAACTCGACTGGATTCCTGAACATGGGCCTAATGAAGCAATTTCTGGTTTGCAGGGTTGCCGTGGAGGTGTTTTAGGAGCTCCGGCGAGTAAAAGTTTACCATCCAAGGCTGCCAAAGCTGCTGCTTTGACTTTTGCAGAGAGAACACTGACAAGATGGAGACATTTTGTGAAGACTGGACAGAGTTGCTTTACAGATGCTGGCCTGAAGGATATCCTATTTTGTGTGTCATCAAAAGATGGAGAAAGAAAAAACTCCGGTGAAGCATTTGTTGGTGCCAACTCAGTTGCTTTGGGTTTTTCAGATGTAAAGGCAGCAGGTTTGTTGTTTGAATGTTCCCCCTTCGACAAAATCCCATCCCACTTCAAGCGTATGTATGCAACGCTTCTTTTCCTCCAAGTGTGCATGTAGCTACTCACGTCTACCATAGGCACAAAATGTTAAATAATTATATGCTGGAGGCCTGTTTGTTTGTGCATGAGCTTGAATGCGTTGAAGACACTAATTTTCAATTATCCACATAGGTACCAGGAATCTGTTTAGGGTCTGGGGATCTTGCCAGAGCACCAGCAAAGAGTAGCATAGTAATATGTTAACTGGTGACAAATGTTTAGGTTGTTGCTTAACGCTAGTTTTTAATCTCTGGTGGGCCAAGTTTCTATATTCCAATCGTGACAGGAACTTGGGGACGTTGTTCCTCTATGTCAACCAATCATATGTGTGGCATTTTTCCTTCCCTCGCTCCATGTGACATGTATGTTGAAAGGTGCCAAGAAGCCTACTGGGAGTCGCTACACTTTGATCACTAGGTTGAGGACATGATGCACTCTTGTTTACCCCCTTCGCACAAGCTTTCTTTCATACAGAAACATTTGCACAAGCTTTCTCTTGTACAGAAACTTCATCGATCATCCCTGATTATAGTCTCTCTCTCTCTCTCTCTCTCTCTCTCTCTCTCTTCCCAATAACCTCTTTGTAAGTCGCGGTCGGTCTAGATGCTTCAACTTATACTCTGTCCATATGGCACATCGCCTATTGTGGAATGTTTTGTCATAGTTTGTCCTAGTGACCTTAGACAGGGAAACGGACACATGTGAGATCACCCTGAGAAGCCCTCGTCTGAGTACCATCCTCCTGAATGGTGTTAGTTTAACAAGTCTTTGAGAAATGATCTTGCTGTTCTTCCGTTGTGGGTCTTGAGAGCGTAGTGTGTGTCCTGAATTCAGTAGATACAACACTATAAATACACCACATGGCCTTCAAAGAGCCTGTTAGGTGTAGTATTATGCAAGCTGCCACATGCAACGTAAGTTAAAAAAAAGACAGCTTCAAGCATGCAGGCTATCAATGCAAGGTATGCCAAAGCTTAAAGAAATATGCTGCACACAACGCTGTTTCCTAATTTGGATAAATTTTAAAGGAGAACGCACGGTTTCAGATTCAAACAGTTTGAGACTTCTGAATCTACCCATGTACCCTCACTACTAACATATGCTAGGCACTTCCTAGAGCGAATGGAAGTCAATGATAGCATACTAAGTCACTCCTATATGTTGTGTTGGAGGTGGTGGCCTTCACCCCCCATTGTGCGTGAAAATGGCTTGATATTTCTTAATGTAAAGCGGACGGCATGCGCTAGGTGACTCGTGTACTTTGGGGACTTTATTCCCATATACAATAATATGAGCAGGTGGTCCTGGGATGTAAGGCCTTGATTGACACCCTCCCCATATCCGAGCCGGATTTTTGGGTTGTGAGGGGGTTTGCATGGCATGGGGTGGGGCTGTGGGACCCCTCATACCCAGTGCTTCCTTGGGCTGCCACTTGACAGCCAACCTGTGCTGCTGAGCCTGGGATTGGACAACTATGACTTGAAATACCATCGAGATCAGAAATGCTTGTATGCCAATTTATATGTCACAGCTGCGTCTTCCCATCACCTCTGGAGTCCTTACAAAAACACGGTGTGAATCCTTCGTATAGATTGATGTTCCTGTGTGTGTGTGTGCGTGCCCGTGTGTTGTGTGTGGGTGGAGAGAGAGAGGGAGAGAGAGAGAAAGAAAGAAAGTTTATTAAAGTCTTCGGAAGACCGATGGGTCTATGAGACTGTGAAAATCTTGATACAACAAGCTGTGGTAGTGGAGCTACTAAACGAGCATCCATACCAATGCAAAATGCAAAATACGAAAATGCAGAATGGGAGTACTAAGTCCTAAGTACAACATAGTCATGTCGATGGTCGACTATATATCAATCTCAGCATCATCATCATCAACATCATCATCATCATCAGCAGCAGCAAGATATCAGGATGGATGAGGCAGTGGAGGCATGAAGTCGGCAATAGAGTGCTGTCGGCCACTCAGAGGTGCGGTCCTGGCACGTCTCCTGGTCGTAGCTCTGCGTCTGACCAGGGCTACTGTCTTTGAAAGCCCTTACGGGCCTACGAGACAAAATATACATCCAAAGTCAAACTAAGTACAAGCCCAAGGGGAATGCGTAAAGCAGTTCCAACATTATTACAAAACGTAACTTTGTTCTAGTCCTATCATAGGATGACCTTCATTACAGCAGTTTAAGACTCACAGTTTAGGCTTAGATTTGAATCCCTAATCAGTGCTTTCCCGTCCTGGTAAACAGCCCATGTGCTTCGTTGGAAAGTTCAATGGTTCTTCATTTGAGTTGGGTCGGGGTGGGCTCCTCAGATATCCAGATCTTTGAACCTTTCAGCTTATAGATTTACCCTTGTTGTCTTGTCTTCAACCATTACTTGTACCACCTTTTTGAAGGATTCCGCGTATGTCTTCCTGATCCCACTCAACATGCTCAAGCAGATTGACTTTCTCTTTTGTATACCCCTCCTCATCCAACCAGCCATCTGGCAGTCCCCCCCTGCATAAAATTGAGTTATTATTTGCCCTGATTCCCTGTTGTCTCACCTCCACATAGAGTTAACTTTGTTGGAGAGAGAGAGAGAGAGAGAGAGAGAGAGAGAGAGAGAGCATATGTTTATACTATGGATATCAGTCAGTGTCCACTGTTTGTTTCTGAGTTTATGCACTTTTCTAGGTTCATCTAGACATAAAATATTTGTCAAATCTGTATTGATGGGGCACTACTATCCTACAAAGCGTTGTACTAGATATCTATAAATTTTGTATTTATCTGGAATTTAGATCGTACTTGGTATTGTTGCTGCATTTGGAGGGCTGTTCTCATTAGTGAATAAAGCAGTACATTTTCATTTGTGTAAGTGTGGACATCGCCAGCTGGTTTTATTGCGATTTATCGATGACATATAAGACACTTGCATCTTGCCTTAAATTTGTGTTCATATTTAGAGAGCTTTATTTTCTCAAATGCATCTTTCTCTCTCTCTCTCTCTCTCTCTCTCTCACACACACACACACACACACACACACACACATGCGCACACACGCGCGCGCACACTGATAAATCAAGCAAGCTCTTTAAGTAGTGGGCACCTTTTCGAGTAACTGTGGTAGTGGGATGTTTTGGTGGTAGTTGATAATTGGATTGTGGAGTTGGAAAAAGCGCTCTGCAATCCTTTTAAAAATGTCTGAAGTTTTCCTGTCAGCAGTCAACATGACCCACGATCTGAGGCACTCCCCCTCGGCCCCCTTTTTCTTCTTGTTAAAGACACCACACACCCATCCTTGGCAAGCACATGACACACTTGATATACTTAGTATACCTCCGTATTGAGGGGGAAACTGTCCCTGACAGCAAGATGAAACCTTTGTATTGAAATGAGACCCCAGAAAAAGAGTTCACTATTTCTACTGAGAATTGTGCGTGCAATGTTACTTCCTTTTCCTTGTCTTACCTTGTTCTGTCATTGTTATGGGATGAACAGATTTAGAAGGAGCAGGGCAACCAAGTTCACTGTCTGGTGCTGAGAAGGCAGATAAGGAATCTTCTGAAAGCGGGCACATAGCAGCAACCTCTTCAGAACGGATGAGAGAGAAAGATGATGTATGGTCTTCCAGAACTAAAGAAAGGGAAGTTTTTCTTGAAGATGTTGTTGGCAGTGGTGTTAGTGGAAACACTGTAGTAGGGACAAAAGGGAAAAGGAGCGAAAGAGAAAGGGATGGGAAAAGCCAGTGCAAGGAGGCTGTTGCAAGAATCGATAGTAATAAGGGTGGCAGGCAGTGCCTTGGCACAATCAAAGGTGAGAGGAAAACCAAAACAAAGCCCAGGCAAAAGACTGCACCATTATTGAAGGCTGTAAATGGTCTATTTGGAAAAGAGAATCCCCAAGCCCTTGCTGGTTCTTTGGGAAAACATGTAGAAGGGGTTTTGAAGGCCAAAGATGAACCATTGCTTGGTGGTATTCAGGAAGCACATCCTGAAGTAGATGCAACATTTGACCTGAGTCACCTGCAGATTCCGAGCATGGATGATCTGAATGGGGATCTAGCTGGGCAAGGCCAAGATTTAAACTCCTGGTTGGATTTTGAGGATCCTGGACTAGCAGATGCTGGAGGAGATTTTATGGGCCTTGATGTGCCTATGGATGACTTAGCAGACCTCACGATGATGATGTGAAAAGAGATTGGCCAGTGTGTCTCGATAACATTGACTCAAGGCATCATTTCCAACGGAGACGGGGTTGCAATGACCCTCGAAAGAATTGATTCTGTTGTGGACTAACAGTGTACTGTAATAGATTAGTAAAATTCTTTCAAGAAGCCTTGTAAAGATGGCATAGACTGTTGAGACCATGTGTATCGAAAATGGTTTCGCCTGTAACAAACCCCCAACATCCATCAGACGAGTTCTGTATGTACAAGTCTCTTGACCGTCAAAAGGAAGCAGTAATGCACCTGAGCAAAGATTATCAAGTTGATTCAGGTGGCAGGGCTTGCCGCCCATTCATTTCTTGTCATTAATAATGGCTGCTTATAC